>NC_083448.1:759162-885737 GCF_020745735.1 Hemiscyllium ocellatum | reverse complement strand
AAACTGTCTATCACTATCTTTTCTGTCCGGAACTGTCATGACTTTGAAAACTTTTTCAAAAATGTTCTTTCAGCCTTCTCCAATAGAACTTCATGGTTAAAATGTCCATTGCTATTGCTGTTCATGGCTAGGTGGTTTCTCCTTACCAGCTGGAATATCCTTTGTTCATTTTTTCCCCATGCAGTTCTCAATCACATCTGGAAGCAGTTCTAGTCTCTTCCCGGTTTCTGATTCCCTTCATGCTGATTAATAAACTCAATTATGTGTTGGCAGAATTAAGGCAATGTTCCAATCCTTGTTCAATCTGTATTCTGACCCCTTCATTCTCTCTTGGATTTAACAGATTCAGCCTCGACTGCTAACCCATGGGCCTGCTTCCTAAAGAAAATCTGCAGCTGACTCTTCTCAGAACAAAGAAAAAAATCGTCTGATTTTAAATTTCCGGGACACGCCGGTTATTTTTCTGCCTCACGATGTAAATATGCCTCAGCCCAGTCATTCGGCTTGCCTCCCGTTGTTTGGTATCGCCCTCGGCCGTATTCTCCAGCGCAAACCGCTATACTCCACTCTCTGCTGGGCCGATGACTGACATCACCGACTGAAAACAACAGGTTTCAGTGCAGGGTGGCTTATCTTCCAACCACGGAGTGGCGGAGGAGTTAGGCTGAGCCGATTGACAGTGCAGGCCACTGAGTGAGACAGTTCGATCTGTGCTCACCTAAACAAGATGGACTGGAAAGGAGCAACCCATCTCAAAGACAGTTTCTCTCCACAAGGAAGATGGGGGATCCCATCACAATGCGTGCAACAGATAAAGCTAAATTATTGTCAAGAATCTTCAGGTAGAAATGCGAAATGATACAAATCTGTACGATTCGACATCAGTCATTTGGCCCTTTGAGCTTGGCCTGCTCTTCAGCACTAAGATGAATGGTCAAAATATTCAGTGCCCTGCTATTGTTTTCACACACAGTGAACCTGGTCCCGTGTAACCGCAACATTCGAATTGGTGCACATTTTTAAAAACTGGTCTTGATAATGTAAAGTCCACAAAAGCAGGACAAATCAACTTCACCGATTATTCCCGTAATGTCGACCAACTCTCCATTATCAGCAATGTAATGCAAGGCAGTAACAACAGTGCAACCAGGTTGTACTCAATCGTCAATAAGCAGATCAATGATACTGTGCATTCAATCAGAGCCACTCAGTTTTATTCTTGTCGTCGTACACAGAGACTTTTTTTTAATCAGGATGCTGTCTGATTTCAAGTGAAGGACGTCGGGAGAATGTCTGAGTGGCTTGAGACTAAATTCGTTCGAGAGAGGACAATTCAGAGATGACTTCATAGACACAGGCAAGATGATCAGAGTAGAAGATAAAGTGTACAGTGGGAGCCCATTACTTCGGGTGGTGATGGCTAACTCGAGAGGACATAGCATTGAACTGAGGGGAGACAGATATTGGGCAGATTTCAGAGGTAGCTTCTTTATTCTGACCACAGTAAGGGTGTGAATACTCTTTGTGAAAAAGTACCAAATCCTTCAATTTTAGGGCGAGAGTCTGGTGCTGGAAAAGCATAGCAGGCCAGGTAGCATCCGAGGAGCCGTAGAATCGACCTTTCCGGTAAAAGGTCTTCTGCAGGACAGTCCTGATGAATGTTGCCTGATCTGCTTTGCTTTTCAAGCACACCACACTGGACTCCAATCTCTAGCATCTGCAGTACTCGCTTTCGTCCTCTTCAAACTTAAGGGCATTTAATTGGTCATTGGATAAATAGATGGATGGCATTGGAACAGTTTCGTTGAGATTGGCTTAAGTTTGCTTTCAGAGATCGGTGCAACTTCGAGGGCCGAAGGGCCTTTCCTGTGCTGTATTTTTCAATATTCTATGTTCTGTTTTCAATGCACTATGTTATATGTTCCTTGCTCTAACTTCAGTAGAAACAGGCCCCAAACGTGCATCATTCGATCATCAATTAAAAAAAGAATTTCATATCTTTGACAGTTTCACAGGAGATTGGATTTGAAACCCAATCGTGTGTACCGAGACGGAGGGACATTATGAAGCATGTGCATATTCACAGTAAAATCCAGTCGCTTTCATTATGAAACAACTTGCTGTTGCTTCAGCATTTCCGATATAGCAGCGAATCCCTTCCCACACTGAGTGCAAGTTTACGGCCTGTCCCCAGTGTGAGGTCGCTGTGAATTTGAGATGAACATTCGAATTCACTCCCACAGTGATAAAAGCCGAACGGTGTGACATTAGTGTGAACATGTTGACGGGACATTGAGCACCAGAGCATTTTCAGCACTTGGCACAGTCCGGACAATTTTCAGGTCCGTCCTTTGTGTGAATTCGCTGTTGTTTGAGCAGGGTGGATTTCCGATGAAATGTTTTCCCACATTCTGAGCAGGTCAATGGTCTCTACCACTATGGATCTGCTGGCCTTCAATGAGATAAGATCACTGTTTGAATAAATTTCCTCAGTGAGAGAGCCTGAATAATATCTCATTATTGTGTGCATGTCAATGGGATATCAGTGACCCAGAGATTTTAAAGCATTTCCCATCTTCTGGACAATTAAATGGTTTGTCATCTGCGTGAACTTGCTAGTGATTCAGCAGGTTGGTTGATGAAGTGAATCCTTTCCTACAGTCGGAACAGAAGAATTACCTCTCACCACCGCGACTGTAGTTATGTTGTGAAAGGGCAGATATTCTGTTGAAGCCTTATCCACACGAACAGCACGTTTAAGGTTTCTCCCCGCCATGAATGATGCTGTTTTTCCCTTGCAATTTCAAAATCCAATGATATTCAGTCAATAAAAAATTGTAAATGTGTCAGATACAGAAGTGATGTTTGGTTTTAAGACTCCTCACTGCAAATCTTCCTCCCCTGTTAAATTCGTTCAAAACATTTATAAAAGGGGACTGGTGAGAGCCCAGTAAAAGAACAAAACAAGGTAAGTGCAGGGTAAGAATGGGCAATTCAACCAATAGAGTCTACTCTCACCATTCAATGAGATCAGTGCTGATGTGATAATCGTCAGTTCGACTTACCTGCTTTATTCCCTTAGCCTTGATTCCCTCACTAATTAAAATCTATTTCTCTCAGCCTTAGATACGCTAATCAACCAATCTCGAAAGCACACTCCGGAAAATAATTCCACAGATTCAGCACCCTGAGAGATTGAATTCCTCAGCATCTCTATTTTAAATATGTGACTCATTTCTCTGAGATTATGTCGTCTGCTCCAAGACTCGCAGACAAGTACAAACAATAGCTCTGAATCTAGCCCGCCAACCCCCTTGCTTCTTTTGTTTAACCGTTCAGTAACGTCTTGTCTCATTCTTCTAAATATCGATAATGTCAGAAGCAGTCTGGAAAATCTCATCCCTCGAAATAAATCAATTCATGTCCGCCATCACTCCTGTGAATGTTTCTGGACTGCATTTCCTGAATAATGGCGATGTGCATCTTGTGTTGTTTTAGTAAAACTTCCATCGTTTCCTGGCACTTTCTTTGCAATAAGGTAGACATATCATTAGCTTGCTTATTATCATCAAAACATGGATGTGATCGTTTCATCTTTCAACAGAAGGCTTCACAATTCTCTCTGTGCTACAGATTTCTGATTTTTTTCAACTTAGTTAATATTCACCTCTTCGATTCGTCCTGCCAAAATACATAAACCTAATTTTTTCCACACCAAATTCTATCCGCTATGGTTTTTGTCCACTTTCTTAGTTGTCTATATCCCTCTGTAATTTGTTGTCCCATCCTCACTAGTTGCGTCCATTTTCCTTTGGTATTCTGCAAACTTGATTATAGTGCATTCGTTTCGATTGTACAGGTGACGTGGAAGAAGTTCAAAGAGAATTGATGTTTAGTATTTATTTTAAATAGATGTTGCATCAGTACTGATGAACGTAGGTTTCTACATGTAACAATTTGCGATCATAAAAATGCTCTTTTAGTCTCAACTCAGTGTCTTCAATTCATTACCTAAGTCTTCATCAATATCCTTGGCTGACGTTTCTCTTCAGCAGTAGTAGCTCAAGGATTATTCCCTTTTGAATTAATCTCACATGCAAGATCATGCAGAATCAATGTTTGAAATCCAAACATATTCTGCTTGTTGGTTTCCCCAAAATCTATCTTGCTGATAACTCCACAAGGTATTTTAATAAACGTGGTAAAAACAATAACTGTAGATGCTGGAAACCAGATTCTGGATCAGTGGTGCTGGAAGAGCACAGCAGTTCAGGCAGCATCCAACGAGCAGCGAAATCGACGTTTCGGGCAAAAGCCCTTCATCAGGAATGGGGCTTTTGCACCAAACGTCGATTTCGCTGCTCGTTGGATGCTGCCTGAACTGCTGTGCTCTTCCAGCACCACTGATCCAGAATTTTAATAAACGTGTCAGCTATGGTTTCCTGTTCACAAAATCACGCTGATTCTGTTTGAATTGATAATGTATTTCTAATAACTCGGTTGCTTCCATTTTTAAAACAGAGTTTCATTTTCCCAATCACAGAGCAGTTTGTAAATTGCAGCTGAAAGTATGTGCTAGTTTGTCAAGCTGCACAAAGAACTGGTGAGTCGGAAGCTACGATATTTATTTGTGAAATACCGCAACTGATCAACAAATGTCCTTGTGACTGGCTACCGGTGTGGTCAAAAAGGATGTGGGCTACATGGGATGGTGGGGAGATGAAGAGCTGATGACGAGATCTGGCTGAAAGGAAGAGCTGGTGACCGAGAGGGGTTTTATTGAGCTGCAGTTCAACAAGAAATTTCGTCAACCCCCAAACCCAACCACTTTCACGACGAAAGTCCCTAGTTGCAGGTTAATGTCAGTATCAACAATAAGAAAATAACAGAGAAGCAGAAATCAGGCCATTCACCTTTCCACACTTGTCCAGCATTCAATGATAGCTGACGAGTTTCTGAGATTTCTCCCTGTAACCCTTAAACTCCTTGACAATCAAAAACCTATCCATCTCAGTCTTTAATACACTGAATGCGCTGACCTGCACACACCTGTGTGTCAATGAATTCCATACATTCACCATTCTCTGGCTTAAAAAAGTTTGTCCTTATCTTCGGGCTGTAAGGTCTTCCCTTTACTCTCAGACTGTGCCTTCGTGTCCTCGTCTGTTTTCACAATGGAAACATCTTCTCAAAATCTGCTCGGTCCAGGCGATTCAGCATTATGTCTGTTTCAGTTGGAACCCTCCTTATTCTTCTAAACTGAATCGAGTGGAGAATAAGTATCCTCCAACTTTCCCCAAGTGTTCAGCTTTAAATTCAGAGAGGCATTCTCATGAACTTCCTTTTAATTCGTTCCAGGGCCAGGACGTCCTTCCAGAAATATGGGATCCAACTGCAGATAACACTCGAAACGTGTTCTGAACACAGCCTTACGGCGCCTCAGAAATAAATACCTCGTTTCATATGCAAGTTCTCGCAAAATAAATGCCATCATTGAATTTGCAGTTATTTACTACTGACTCAATGTGCAAATTTACTTTGGGAGTCGTGCAATAGAACTCGCGGGTTTCTTTGCACTTCTTGATCAATATAAATTCAACCTGGCCTTTCTTTCCCTGTACCACGAGCACCTCAATTTCTCGAATTGTATTATACTCACTCCTGCATCCCCAGTTTGGTTGGAATAAGGAGGTGAGACAGAAGACAGTGCAGACTTACTGCAGAATGTGTAATCATGGCAAACCTGACAAACTGATCGTTCTCATTATCTCCAGTCACCATTCTTTCATTTTACACCAACAGTAAAGACATCATTGTAATTCTGTTATTGTGATGACATTGCGTTTACTTTGCAGTTGTCTGTGGATTGTATATCGAAATCTAAAGGTTCATGACATTTTGAGGAAATACATGTTTCCTTTCCTTTCGGAGCAAGTCAGTCCTGTTCTGCACAGGATCAGGAGTGCGTAGGCGGTGGGTAGGGGAGGAGTCTCA
Organism: Hemiscyllium ocellatum; assembly: GCF_020745735.1. Lineage (NCBI taxonomy): Eukaryota > Metazoa > Chordata > Chondrichthyes > Orectolobiformes > Hemiscylliidae > Hemiscyllium > Hemiscyllium ocellatum. The sequence continues at coordinate 879,743 of NC_083448.1, read as the reverse complement.
CAGCAGCTCCACCCTCAAAGTGTGTCCAACTTTTAGAGTTTACACAGAGCAGAAATCGGAAATGACTTACGTGCACCGAGAGTTGGAGAGTGTTAAACTTGGTGAGTATTATATGCAGAGATAAAGATTTACAAATAGAGGCAGGTATTGTAGTACACAGTGAATGGCTTAATTCTTCATTCGACATGCTTGCTAACGATCAGAAATGAAAAGAAAAGAGTGAACCGCTTATTCAAAGCCTTTCAACAGCTCAGGGCAACAGACGCAACATTAGAGCGGAAATACCTTTTTTTTATGTTGACGGTTTTAAGCTTTTGACAGATTTTGAAGGATATGCTAATTTGCAAGTTAAAATGATAATTTCCCAGCATTATCATATCGCAAAAATAATAAAACGGTTTTGTCGATCTGAATAATTAACGACGATTCTCTCACAGATATTGCCAGGCCTGCTGAGAATTTCGATCAATTCCTGTTTTAGCTTCAGATTTCCATCATTCACAGTTCTTTGTTTAATGTTAACCTTAGCCGTGTTTGCAACAATATCAATTACGAGCCAGCTACAGAGCATATTTCCTGATTCGAAAAATCCATCAGAAATTCTTGTTACCACGATAAATGAACAATACCGAACTCCTATTTCATGACTGGGCATCAAGCCCGGGGTGGAGCGATGAGAGTGTCGCATCTTGACCACGAGACTACCATAGAGGCCAACACGTGCCATGATATCTTTGTTCCTTGACACTTTGTTTGCCATTTACTCTGTGATCATTTTCGCTGCAGACCAGTTTCGCAATTTCTTCGAGTTTTTACAGTGTGGAGAAATGATACGTGGAACATCGTTCGGTGTGGCTGACAGCCATTTATTTATTCTATTTCAAGTTTCCAGTATTTATTTGAGAGCCTCGTGTGCTCTGGTGCTTCCAGGATAAATGTGAAAGCTATTCCTCTTGCGATCTTAAATGACGTAATTATGGGCTTGAGTTGACTTGGTCACATTGCGTTGTAATTCACTTTCAGTATCACCTCCTCATTTTAACTCACGCAGACACTTGCCCGAGATAGGTAGATACCTCACGATTATATCCACTCCATGTCCTTCACGGCAAGTCTTTGGACCCGCACACAAGATTCGTTGGCAAAAGGCAACTTTATGTGTAAGGCAAGCCATTTTCTCAGTCAATGACAACAGTTGTGATGAGGTGAGATATGAAACGGGCAGTGAGCTGGGATAGTCCCTCCAACCTTCTCATGTGTACAAAACATGTCAAAAACCTACTGACCCAAGGAGGCTGGCAAGACAGCACTCAGCGAACAGGTGTCAGGAAATTTCCATCAGGAAATTTGTCACATTCACATATTAGAAAGCAGAACTCTCCACTCCAGGTAGGAGTCAAACTGACAATCTTCGTACCCAACGTTAGACCCGTGACCCGTCACGTCATCAGAATACCTCAAACACGTGCGTCATAGTTTCTTGGTTTGTGACGGGGAGATAGGCAGAAACAGGAATTGCAAGATAAGCAACCAGCAAATGTAATGGCTGCCATGAATAACTACCCCAGATCCAACGAACGGTCCCTGTTAACTGTTTTCTCCATAGGGTCTGTCAGACTGCTGAATTTCTTTGAATTTGGTCAGATTTATGTAAATCGGAACGAAGCTTGAGACAATTCAGTTTACTTTTGCTCATGGAACAGCGTATTTGCTGCTTCTGAAAATTAATCATAAGTGATGTGTAACGACACAGCAGAGAACCCTTATGTTAATTAAACTGAACACCCAGATTACCTCATCTCGACTCTTAATATGCTAAAATATGAATGATACAAAACTCCAAAATTGCACGATTTAAAGAAAACGCTATCTATTCACTTTAACAACTATTCACAAATCAACCCTCGCTTTCTCTTAACTGCTAATTATCTGACTCTAACTTAATAAAATTATCCAGTTCCAATGGAACACTTCTTGAAATTATAGCAACTTAACTTAAATCGATGCAGGGGCTGTGGTTGTTGGTGTCTTCCTTCTTCTGGCTGAAGATCTCCTTGCATCAACTTCGTCCTTTTCCTGCAAATATGTTTCAAATTAAAATAAATACCTTGGATCGAAGTGTTTCGTTGAGAGTTACACTCTTGATATCAGTTACTCTGTCTGACTTTGAAACTACCTGCCTTTTTTATGCCTCCAGCACTGGATCGTCTAATTCCTGGATTTTGGTAAAAGCCATAAATTCAAGCTGAATTGGGTTTGCATTTCCTGGGGCAGAAGAAAGACCGAATTGTTAAAAGGTAACATTCTCAGGTATCTATTTCACAGCCAAATCTGCCGAACACGATGAGACTGCTAGTTAGTCATGTGGCAGATATTTGTAAGCTCTCAGTTCAGAACAGCATTCACACTCTCTTAAAGGTACAATATACGCCTTCAACCTCATAACAAGTGTCTTCACGAGAAATTAGTAGAATTCATGAATTGGAACTCCCTGAACGGGAATGGAACACTGACTGTGGATCTGAGAGCACTCAATCCTCACCGGTAAGCTATCTGGGAAAAATACGACTTCCTTCTTTCTTCTCTCATTGACTCCGTTTTTAACTTTTCAGTTGCGATCATTTCGCCTACAAATCAATTTCTCCCTGTCAGTGTGTTTACACGGCATGAAAAATGACCCTTTGGGACATCGTCTCGATGAAGGATATCAAGGGTCCATCACATGCAGTCGCAGTTTCCAGCGCTTGAGTGTCCTGACCTTTCAAATGCTCATGGCAATCAGTTTACCTCTTAATCGCCAATTGCTCTGGAGGGAAGTTCCAGGCTATCAAACTCCTTTCTCATCCTCTGGAGAAACTGCAGGTTTTGGGTCGGTGCATTTTGGAAATTAAAGTTTGCACAAGAGCTGGGAGTGGAACTATTTCAGCTCACTGTCCTTTCCATATCCCAGCTGACCACAAAACATTCTCATTATCTGGAGAAGTAGGTTGTGCTCCACCTAAATCTGCCTTTTGTTGGAGAACCTTGCCGACGTGAAGCACATGGAACTCTCAGGAGATCTGTCAAAATATGTCCCTCTGACTCTGGTACCCTTTTGGTTCAGAACTCGAGTTTCCTGATTATCAAAAAAAATGATTGGACCTGAGAGAAATGGGCATTGGTTCAGATGGTTTTTCAGTCTGTCAAAATGAACACAGATGGAAGTCCATTGAAATTTGCGATCTGACGAAATGAAACCCGCTGTCCTAATGGATTCGTAACTCATCACTTCAACAATTGGGCCACGGCAGCATGTCCTCAAACAAGAGTTAATATTTCCTACAAAATGTGAGGGTTCCAAGCGGAAAGGCAATTATTTGGTAGTCGGACCTGTGACATGACCTCAAAAGCTCTCACCTTCTTGTACTTGATCAGATCAGAGCAGGGTTTTGGGAGATTTAATATGTCTACATTCATATTTAGACAGGAGATTTAGACAGTTTCGATGAAATTATCCGCCGATAAAATGACAAATTAATGTATTTTTCATTCACCTCTGAAGCTGAGTTTTACATCAATGATTCGATCAAGGTGATATTGAAGACAGAAGCTGTGGTTTTCCAGCGGAAACCAAGCTGCATGTCATTTAGTAGGATATTCTTTTCCGTGTTCTGGATTATTGCACTTGTGACAATGCATTCCATCACCATACAGATGATCGAGAGAACAGGGAAGAGGTTACTTTACTGAATTGTATCTGTCCTGTTTTTTGTACACATAAAAGTCTTGGTAATGTTGACATATGCTTTGGTCGAAGTTGTTATGGGCCAGGCCAGACTCCTCGTAACATTTCAATAAAGTAGTTCAGGCCTTTACGTTTCTAGCTGTGTTAAGCAACAGTTTCACGGATATTCCAGGAGGGATGGGATTGAGTAAACCACGTATGTTCAAACAAAACAAAATGTATTTACAAGATTGCCGAACGAAACACAAACAAAAGAGAACCTATTACTGAATAACGTAACTCAACCAAAAGGCCAACAAAACATTTCAAGTTAATGTTGTTGTTTCCAATCGTAGCAATAATCCCCATAAGCATTCCTTTGCACAGAAAGTAAATAGATATACAGGATCAAACAGGAGAGATGTCAGAGCGAGAAGAGGATCAACCTATACCTCTATCTTTGGGCCCAGCAGCTTTAATAACTGCCCGACTGCTTTGAATCAAAAGCCAGACCAAACCAATTATGGGAGAACTAGCCACTCCACTTTCTGTGTACATGCCTTTTTATTCTTAACGTGAAACCCTTTTAACTGAGGCGGTATCTCTTAACCATAATTAAATTGGCACTGAAACCTTTCTAAGCCCGGAATTTTTAGAACCAGTGTTTTCACGAAATTTTTATTAAAAAAAGCATGGCAGCAAAATGTTGTTAAACGAGCATTACCATCACAATGCCAGCTTTGTAAATAAATTCAAGTAACGTTCGTGCCAGTCCAGTGTGAGGCAATGACCAGCTACACAACAGCGAACCTAATCATCGCCCTTTGACATTCATCATCGTTATCAATGTTGTGTCTCCCACTTTTGACACGATGGGAGTTTCCCTTGCCCAAGCCCCAATTCGACGAGCCTTGTTTGTAGTGTGCTATAAAGAAAGAAATAACAGAAGAGAGAAGATCATTCAGTAACAAAGACTATGGATACTACAGCAAATAAGTCATCCCTTGATCCCCAAATGAATTTTCTGTTACCTGCAGGAAGCAAGAGCATGTTGAAATGCTTCTGGTTTCACTGCTTAATTGTAACTAATGTAACAGTCAAAAAAGCTTGACACCATCCAGGAGAAAGGAACCTGCATTACAGTCATCATGGGCATAAGTGGTCACTCCAACCACATTCAATCTACTGTAGCAGTATAAGAAAACAACACAAAAAAGTCTTTCAGATATTCATTATGTTCCTTTTCACAGCACTTTACGGAAAAATGTAATCTATGATACACAAATTCAAGAAAATGAAAATGCATGCTCAACTTGAAACTACACACTATCCTGAATTCTAAATTTACAACATCTTCTTTGCCTTGGGGTCAGAAATCCCTGCGTAACAGGAAGGCCGAGAGTTATGCAACCAATGGCCTGCAGCTCATCACCAATTCGTAACTGGCTGTTGGGGATAAATAACTGATACCTTTGCAATCACTGGTATGAACATGTCCTGAATAAAAAACAGAAATTATGATGGAAATCTGAATATTAAAATGCTGGAAATCAATGTTTACCGACGTCAAAATCATTTTGAAGATAAATAATAGACAAGGATGTTTAGAAAAGGGTTTATTTCTATATATGGTGAAAAATAATAATAGGCCAGTTCATATTGGCAGTTAATGGACTGTGGGGAAACGCCAGCTTTGATGTTTCTGATTCGATGTTTGAGGAGAGCATGTCACCAGTTAGCGTTTTTTCATATATTCCTTCACGATATTGGACGAACAGGTTGGTTGGTGTTTTGAGAAGTAGATGTCATATCATTGCTGGATTCTACCTCGGGTTTTGAGAAGATTTTTAGCTCATGTTGAGGTTCTGGATGTAGGTTTTCTAGATGAGTTGGAAGGTTCTTTTCCAGAGATTTTATCTTCATTTTAGGTAACATCTTCAGTGGGTCTCCGGGCGAAGAAGTGTTGATAATTCCTGCTTTCTGTTTATATACTTGGGTTTTGTTGGATTAGTAATGTCATTCCCTATGGTGACGTCATTTCCTGTGGTAGTGTCATTTCATGTTCTTTCTCTCAGGTGCGGTAGATGTGGTCGAACTCAATGTGTGTGTCGGTGGAGGTCATTGAATATGGTCTGCAGATTTCACAGAAACAAATCCAAACAAGCAGACAAAATGCGCCCAGAAATCCACTAAATGTTACCACATACAGTGATGAAACGTTTGAAAATGGACCTTTCAGTTCAGTGAACAAGCCTACATCCTGGAAACTACATGTATGCTTATTGCATGCTAAACGACTGTCAAGCTATAACAGTGCATACATGGTCTTTGCACGTCATTACTGAGGGTGCATGAAGGGTTGTAGACTCCACAGGCAGAATATGTTCCCATGCCAACTCCCGTGTATGCACATTCAACCTCATATTAATATCGTAAGCAATTTAAATTCGTGCTCGCAGTCAGAAAAGCAATACCAAACTTTATGTTCTCACGTTGAACACCACAACAAAGAGTACAAATTACGTTAAGTTACCATGTGTCAATATAACTCATTAGTGGCCTCCTGGTAACTCCCTTGTGCAAACCAACACCAGACTCCCTATTGTATTTCAGACCAGCTCTCATGTCATTTCCTGTAGAGCATGTCGAGCTTGGATTGTCCAGCTTCCCATTTGGTAAATAATCAAGTGAGAACGTTCAGATTCTATCAAATAAGAATCATCTTCGTGAATCTTTCGCTTTTGATAGGTCTGATGATACATCAAACTCTCCCTGGTTAGGTTCAGGTAGTTTGTCTGCACAACTGACGCACTCATCGGCAACAGTCATTGGCAATCCACGCCAGATTGTTATAATTATTTATGTATTTAACTGATACGTCATAGCATTGTTTGCAAACTGAATATTTCCACATAAGAACCCAAATAAAGGCACAGTAGGCGGATCTATGGCGAATGTCTCCTTCTTGTGTTAAAGATTATGATAAAAGATACATATTCGCTGTGAAAGTTCAGACAGAGCAGGAGCAATAGTTCGATTTTTCTTTCTTCGTCATTTCTGGCAGCTGTGTTTTCGTTATGATGGCAGAAGTTATCGCCCATTCCTAATTAGCCAGAAGTCAACTCGGATAAATGCTGCGGATTTTCAGTCAATAATGACATTGGGCAACATAATCATATAAAACACTCGAACACCTGATGACGAAACAAATACTACTGTGAACGAATACCTATAAAATTGCATTCATTGGGAATATCGCAAAGATGAGAAGAAACAAAAAATAATGATAGTGCCACGTATCAGCATTTAACATAAGCGATTCTAAGGTATGGATTCATGCAGGCATGATCTGTGGCAATTGTTCTTGCAACATTAAATTTACTTAGACGTATTTTGAGGTTATTCATCTTTCTGATGTGAAAAAGAGTTGGGCACACATGGCTACGTTAACACGCTGGTACAATGAAATATTCTGACTGCACGTGTTGTCAGTTATTTGCCCCTGTGGACTTGCTTAAATAAATGAGGGATGATTTGATTGCGTCTCAGAGATAACGTGTGAAGCCTCGGGAGTCCTCCCAATTTTTGAAAGACAATGCACGGTTCAGCAAACGGCCCACTTATTTGCCATTTGTTACTCCATTCTCGCACTTATTGGTGCCCCTGGTAAATAACGTTAACTGCAAGACTTTATTTTTTTTTAGCTATGAAAGTGTTGTGTCTTCTTTTCATGATCAAGCTCATGTTCTATTATGTATTGATTTTTTTTCAATTTTATGTTAATGTGACGACGTGGTAATTTATATGTTTTCATTCTATGATATGATACAGTTTAAAGTTAAAATAAAAATTAAAATTACATGGGTTCTGTTAACATTAATCCATTATTTTCAGAGCATTGTGTTTTAGTTTTTAGTGTTGCACAAAGCAATCTCGTCGTCATGCAGAAACACGGATTACGACGGGGCTGTGCATATATTATATTACAATAATTCCACTTGATGGTTGCGAGATCAAATTTAATTTAGTTTATTGGCATTGCAATCTACACTTTGATTTCTAGACCGATGCAAATATTGCAGTCTAGTACGTTGTCAATGGAGATTTTTAATGAGATCTGGGGACTTCCTTTGTTCATTTGCGGCATGTGGTCGTTGCAGTATTTGATGCTCAACCATTGAATTTCAGAAATGGTTGAGGAATTGAGTGGAAATTCAATTTGTTTTTAAAAAATCGATGATGCATTCAAAATGTTACCAATGGAGTATTTTCCGTATGGGTTTTTTAATGGGTCAGCCTATTTTACTTGTGTTTGATGTGGTTGACACTGACATCATGAATTTTGCTTGCTTACCTTTGATTTCTATTCGAAATCGTCGGGTTTGACTTGATCCATAGAGGAGTGCTTTAAATACGAAGGATTCTTTCATGAGACAAATGAAGGTCACCATAAAGACATAAGGGTAAAATCGAACACAGTACAAAAAGCTCGAAAATTTAATAAAATTAAACAGATAATTGGAAATAAGATGGAACGATGGAGGTATTGAGACTTGAAATCACACAATATATGGTATAGGCAATGGAAGACATCACCACCACTTTTGGACATATATCAGGAATTCAAGAAATTACAGATTTAGCGATAAGCTGCAACCTCAGTTAGTAACAATACATGACACTGATTGCCGTGATGAGGATATAGATTAATTGGAAAGTTAGAAAGTTCTATCGAAATGCTGTTGGATGTGGAAATTTTTGACATCAGCAAACATAGTGTTGCTGGTTGGATGGGACATGGTATGCATCAAAACGTTGCAGCAAATACTTTGCATTTGGCAGATGCTTATTTTGATAGCTAGGCATGAGGTTTGGTTCACTGTCAAAGGTAGGGTGGGGTGGGGGAAGGCGTTGAATTTATGAAGGGGTAGTTTGCGTTGATCCATGTGCTGAAAAGTAATTAATCCAGCATTGAATGTCGAACATTTAGCAATGGATTTGACAAAGCTAGAATATTGAAGGGTAAACTTGAGCAATACATTCGATGATTCAAAAGCTTGTGGCATGTGCATCATAATATATCTCTGTCTATATCTCTCACAGCAAACTTGATAGCAATTGCAATCCTCTCCCGAGGACGGTTTGGACTTTCCCGGTGCAGCACATGTTACTTGGTGGCAATAGCAGTGAGTGACTTCACTGTCATCATTACTGCTGTTGTCCTGAAACGGATTCGACGCATTTACTTTCAGGACAGTTACCTGTCCACCACGCTTGCTTGCAGACTCGGTGCAGTGCTGGTCCGTTGCAGCCAGGATGGTTCAGTCTGGTTGACCGTGACTTCACCTTCAACAGCTTTGTAGCCATTTGTTGCCAGAGATTGAAAGTCAGATACTGCAACAGAAAACTGCATCGTTGGTGAATGGATAATCTATGCTTTGAGCTCTATCAAGAACGTCCCTTTCTACTTAATCTATCAACCTTTGTACACTGTGAATGCAGTGGGCTGGTTTTGTGACGTTCGTGTGATCTTCTATACTTGGCCAATCTGGCAAGTCTATGAGTTGGTGGACCACACGTTAACACCTTTTCTATCATTCTTGCTTATCGAGCTTCTGAACAACTTGACCGTAAGGCACATCTTAGCAGTCATCAGAGCACGCAGGAGACTCCGTGGTGCCAACAATCGTGGTGATATGGAGATGGCAAATCGCAAGAAATCCATAGTCTTGCTCTTCACAATCTCCATCAGCTTCCTCCTCTTGTGAGCAAGCTATCTCAGGCATTCTCTCTACGTACGAGTTGCAGGTGAAGGCTACTTCTCTGGCCTGGATTTTAATGACCCACGGTACATCGTTCAAGAGATGGTTCATATGCTTCAGTTCCTGCAACCTCGTCTTCATATACGCAATCTTCCAGAACAAGTTCCGAGAGGAGATAAAGAAGATGCTGGTGTGTCCTTTCAGCAAGCTCACTGCTGGATTTAAACAGGAAAAAGTGAGAAGAGAGAAATGCTCGTCATGTTTCATATCCTGCAGAGCGAATCTGTGTCACGTCAATCTCTTCAAATCTCATGTAATGGGTCCAAACTCAGCAAATTCAAGGAGGCAAAGCCAATAGTCCAGCAAATTCAGTTTCTTGTTGACTACGCAGAAGGATCTGAAACGTTTAAATGTGATGGAATGTGACGGAAAACCTCGATCTGCAAATATCCTCTCAAATGTAAATAAGACGTCATGATGTTATTATTTCAAAATAGAATGGGAAACGGTCTCTTTAGCTCCTTGACAAAGTATTTGTTCGGAAATTGTCACCACTGAAACCAATCTTATTGTTTTTTTGTGCTTTTTTAAAATAATTCTGAGAGATTCTGTGCATGTTGTTATATTGCACGTCCTGCTGATCTTCAGAAAAAAATCAATTGTCTGTCAAATGTTCTGGAGTAAGAAATAGACCATCTCAGGTAATCGAAACGGTTAGGCAATGGGCTAGAACAGTTGCTACATGTCATATGGAGAGAGTCGAAAAGACACGCCATTTCATGCAAACAATGAATAAATTCATGCCAGTTCCACATGCAAATATAATATAAACGAAGACATGTTTTACATGCTTTACAATTGAAAAATGTTGAGATTATGTTTAGATATGCACCACAATAAAAATTGAAACAACATACCATCATGAAACTTCGCAGATCAAAAGAAGGCTATGAAACACAATGCGTATAAACTAGCTCACAAAAGAGCAAATCAGCGAAGCCTATTCTCTGGGCCGATCTTCGGAGCTCTCCGATGTCGTCACTTTCAAACGTCTATCCAAATCTCTTTTGAAACGCCATTTGGAACCTGTATTACATTTTCCTGGACAACACACTCCAAATTCGAATAAGTGAATGAGTAAAGAAGTCTCTCTTCACTTCACTTCTTGCTCTCTTGTAAACAACATTGATACTTTTACTCCTTTGTTTCTACTGCACCATTTTGTGGAAACAGAATGTCCTTCGTTGTACTATAAATATTGAGCTGTACAATAAGGTCATCTTTTAATTTCTTTGCTGAAAGCAGAATAAACCTTTCCAACGTTCCTACCCAAAGAAAATGTTCATTTCTGGAATAATTGTAGGAAATATCTTGTTCTCTGTCCAGGTTTATGATATTCTTCTTTTAGTATGGTACCAGGAACTGAGTCAGAGTCCTGGTTCTGACAAATGTTTTTTTTTTCAGAGGTGTAGCAGCACTTCTTCCTTTTCAGCATTTTACCTCTACTGATACATCCAAGGATCCAAAACGACTTCTTAACAACTGTATAAGCTTTACTGGTTAACTTCAGAGAATTCTGCCTGACCTTTTGTGCTTTGCCAGGGCGACACTCTCGACTCTGTTCTCCAGAATCTGCAGAGTTCACTTTCACCTTATTCCAGCCTTAGCCTCTCTCCTGCATTTCCGAATCTCTTCCAAATTTCTAGTACAATTAATATTACAGAATGTATAATCTGCCTCTTTTTTCTTCCTTGTATTCCCAACAATATCGTGATTTATTCACTCTATCATCACGTAGCCTATAATTATTACTCATATGCACATACTTAGTTTCCACCATATTTATCTTTCTTTTGAAATTCTCCCATTCTCATCCATTGATTTATCAACCATAATGCATTACTCATCAGCGTCGTCAAGTTCAAAGTTTAGATGCCTAACATCTAGCCGAGGATCTTAAACTTAGCCTGATTTCGACCCACTTCCAAGCAATTATCAGTATTTGTCGTAAGCTGATTACTATTTTCCAAATGCTCCGCCATTCTGCTGTTCTCCACATTGCCTGCCTCATTTACTAGAACCAGATTCCGGACAGTTCCATGTCTGGTACGACTGGAAATATACTCTTCCAGAAACGTATACAACACACTTTGTCAACATTTCAGCCTTTCGTTGACCAAAAATTTACACTTCTCACAGTCTGCCCTAACTTATTTAAAATCACAAAATATCACAATCCAACTTGCCCAGCGAGTTACCTTGATCTGCACGCCAATGCTCTCATCTACTTAGTCCCCAATACTTGGAGATCTCTTGTAAATACCCAAAACCTCACCACTGTCTTCCTGCTTCTGACCTCCAGGCATGCAGGACAGCGGCATCATATGACTGAGATGCTTTCTGTGAAATGCTGCCTCGCTTACCGTCTTCGTAATGATTTTGAAGGAGAGTTGTGTTCAACAGGAGGAAGAAAATCCAACAGAAGGTGGCTGTGAGAAGAGACTGTAGAGGATTCTGAGAGAGGTTGCCTTGCTCTCCACAATTGTGAAAGGCCCCTTGAAAGATCCAGCGACACAAAACAGTGAAGCCCCAAAATTAGATGACTCTAGTGTTTCCTTCCCTTCCTCCATCCTCGATTAAACGCAAGAGAGAGAGGGAGAGAGAGAGAGATAGATAGATAGATAGATAGATAGATAGATAGATAGATAGATAGATAGATAGATAGATAGATAGATAGATAGATAGATAGATAGATAGATAGAGAGAAGAGATTAGAACGACTGATCATATTTAAGGGACATCAGGTCATCAGCATTTTGCATCATCTTGATGTTCAAGTATGGCAGAAACACGGGGAAAGCTTATGATATTTGAGCTATATAAAGCGTGCGAGGTTTTGGATTAACAAGGTATCCAGGATAGTCAGATCTGCATTTCGTGTCAGACAGTTCCAGTTCTTGAATGATACGCGGTTGACTTGGAGAATCAACAGTTCGCACTGTGCAGCAGTCAAGAAAGAGAGGTTTCTGGAAGTGTAAAACCAGAGGTGTATCACGGAACGTCATGATTGGCATTCAAGGAGGAGTGCAGAGATGGCAGGTGAACCGGTGACCATTCGCCAAGGGAATAGAGAAAGCAGGTGCAGGAAATACGGGTATCCTTGGATCTGTGTCACATGTATTATATTTTGGAGTTCGATTTGTTGAGCAACTTGAGTGAGTCTGGGTGATGACGTGAGAGAAAACCACAGTACTGTTTTGTCGAGGATACGCTGGAAAAAAAACAGAGAGTCTGGAAGGCAGATTAGTAGTTGTGTGTGACTCAATCGTTAGAAAGAAATACGTTTAATTTTGCAGACACATCGTGAGGACCATGTGATGTCCTGTCTTCGGGTGCAAGTATTTGAAACATAAAAAGAATGATTGCATAAGTAAGAGTAAAAAGGTCAGTCATTGGCATTCATGCTGGAACGAATGAGTTGGCGATGGACAGCGTGGAGAACATGCAGGAGCCATACCGTGGATTTAGGTGTATATTGAAATGCAGGAACGAATCCATTCTGGTAATGTGGCCAAAATCTTAGAAATGTTTTGTATGCTACGAGTTTTTTTTTTACACCGCAGAGAGCGGCGCGAGCTGGGCGGAAGTGAGGTTGGAGCGCAGAGCTGGTCGGGAAGGTAAGCGATTAGTATTTGAGTGGGTGTGTTCTAGACCCCAGGCCCAATTTCGTAGGGCCTCCCTCCAACCCTCCTCCTGTAACCTAACTTTAAAAACCACAGGTGACTCAGTGTTATTGACTCAGTGTTCTTGTTTTGTAGACAAAGTGTACAGTCATGGCAGCGCAGGCAGTGGAATGTTCCTCCTGCAGGATTTTTGAGGTAGGGGTGACCACCGATACTCCTGCCGACTTCGTCTGCAGGAAATGCAGTCAGATCCTGCTCCTCACCGAACGAGTTAGGGAACTGGAACTGGAGTTGGATGAACTGAGGATTATTCGAGAAGCTGAGAGGGTGATTGATAGAAGCTACAGGGACATAGATACGCCAGAGAACACAGGTAGCTGTGTAACAGTTAGAGGTGGGAAGGGGAAAAAGCAGGCAGTGCAGAGTTCCCCTGTGGTCGTTCCCCTAAACAATAAGTATACAGCTTTGGAAACTGTTGGGGGGTGACAGTCTTGCAGGTGTAAGCTGCAGTGAAGGGGTCTGTGGCGTGAGGTCTGGCTCTGAGACTCAGAAGGGAAGGGGGAGAGGAAGATAGCGCTAGTTATAAGAGACTCTCTAGTTAGAGGGACGGACAGGCGGTTCTGTGGACATGGGCGAGACTCTCGGATGGTTTGTTGCCTCCCGGGTGCCAGGGTCCGAGATGTCTCGGACCGTGTCTTCAGAATCCTTAAGGGAGAGGGTGTGCAGCCAGAAGTCGTGGTACACATTGGCACCAACGACATCGGTAGGAAGAGGGGTGGGGAGGTCATTCAAGAGCTCAGGGAGTTAGGCTGGAAGCTAAAAGCTAGGACAGACAGAGTCGTCATCTCTGGGTTGTTGCCGGTGCCACGTGACAGTGAGGCAAGGAATAGGGAGAGAGTGCAGTTGAACACGTGGCTGCAAGGATGGTGTAGGAGGGAGGGCTTCAGGTATTTGGACAATTGGACTGCATTCTGTGGAAGGTGGGACCTGTACAAACAGAAAGGGTTGCACCTGAACCAGAAGGGCACCAATATCCTGGGGGGGGTGGTAGGTTTGCTAGCACTCTTCGGGGGGGTTTAAACTAATTTAGCAGGGGGATGGGATCCGGACTTGTAGTCCAGCAAGTAAGCTAGCTGTGTGTTAGGATGTCCAAGAATGTAGGGAGGCTGTGGAGAAGGTAGCACTGACAGGGAATACTTGCGGACACAGAGATGGGCTCAAGTGCGTATACCTCAACCTAAGGAGTATCAGAAATAAGATGGGTGAACTTAAGGCGTGGATCGGTACCTGGGACTACGATGTTGTGGCCATCACGGAAACGTGGATAGATGAGGGACAGGAATGGTTGTTGGAGATTCCTGGTCACAGATGTTTCAGTAAGATTAGGGAGGGTGGTAAAAAAGGAGTTGGGGGTGGCATTGCTAATTAGAAATGGTATAACGGCTGCAGAAAGGGTGTTTGAGGGGGATCTGCCTTTGGAGGTAGTATGGGCTGAAGTCAGAAATAGGAAAGGTGCAGTCACCTTGTTGGGTGTTTACTATAGGCCCCCCAATAGCAGCAGAGATGTGGAGAAACAGATTGGGAAACAGATTTTGGAAAGGTGCAGAAGCCACAGGGTCGTAGTCATGGGCGACTTCAACTTCCCAAATATTGATTGGAAGCACTTTAGGTCAAGTAGATTGGATGGGGCGGTGTTTGTGCAGTGTGTCCAGGAAGCTTTTCGAACTCAGTATGTAGATTGTCCAACCAGAGGGGAGGCCATAATGGATTTGGTACTCAGTAATGAACCGGGACAAGTGATGGGCTTGTTCGTGGGTGAACATTTTGGTGATGGTGACCACAATTCTGTGACTTTCACCTTGGTTATGGAGAGAGATAGGTGCGCACAACAGGGTAGATTTTACAATTGGGGGAAGGGAAATTACGATGCTGTAAGACAGGATTTGAGGAGCATAAGTTGGGAGCATAGGCTGTCAGGGAAGGATGTGGTGGAAATGTGGAACTTTTTCAAGGAGCAGATACGACGTGTCCTTGATATGTATGTACCTATCAGGCAGGAAAGAAATGGTCGTGTGAGGGAGCCTTGGTTGACGAGGGAGGTTGAATGTCTAGTAAAGCGGAAGAAGGAGGCTTGCATAAGTTTGAGGAAACAGGGTTCAGACAGAGCAGTGGAGGGATACAGGATAGCCAGAAGGGACCTGAAGAAAGGGATTAGGAGAGCTAAGAGAGGGCATGAAAAATCCTTGGCGGATGGGATCAAGGATAACCCCAAGGCATTTTATGCGTTTGTGAGAAACATGAGAATGACGAGAATGAGGGTAGGTCCGATCAAGGACAGTAGTGGGAGATTGTGTATTGAGTCGGAAGAGATAGGAGAGGTCTTGAACAAGTACTTTTCTTCAGTATTTACGAACGAGAGGGACCGTATTGTTGAAGAGGAGAGTGTGAAACGGACTGGTAAGCTAGAAGAGATACTTGTTAGGAAGGAAGACGTGTTGAACATTTTGAACAACTTGAGGATAGACAAGTCCCCCGGGCCTGACGGGATATATCCTAGGATTATGTGGGAAGCAAGAGAGGAAATTGCAGTACCGTTGGCAATGATCTTTTCGTCTTCACTGTCAACGGGGGTGGTACCAGGGGACTGGAGAGTAGCGAATGTTGTGCCCCTGTTCAAAAAAGGGAATAGGGATAACCCCGGGAATTACAGGCCAGTTAGTCTTACTTCTGTGGTAGGCAAAGTAATGGAAAGGGTACTGAGGGATAGGATTTATGAGTATCTGGAAAGACACTGCTTGATTAGGGACAGCCAGCACGGATTTGTGAAAGATAGGTCTTGCCTTACAAGTCTTATTGAATTCTTTGAGGGGGTGACCAAGCATGTGGATGAGGGTAGAGCAGTGGATGTAGTGTACATGGATTTTACTAAGGCATTTGATAAGTTTCCCCATGGTAGGCTTATGCGGAAAGTCAGGAGGCATGGGATAGAGGGAAACTTGGCCAATTGGATAGAAAACTGGCTAACCGGTCGAAGTCAGAGAGTGGTGGTAGATGGTAAATATTCAGCCTGGAGCCCAGTTACAAGTGGAGTTCCGCAGGGATCAGTTCTGGGTCCTCTGCTGTTTGTAAATTTTATTAATGACGAAGGGTGGGTCAGTAAATTTGCAGATGATACGAAGATTGGTGGAGTTGTGTATAGTGAAGAGGGCTGTTGTCGTTTGCAAAGGGACTTAGATATGATGCAGAGCTGGGCTGAGGAGTGGCAGATGGAGTTCAACCCTGCCAAGTGTGAGGTTGTCCATTTTGGAAGAACAAATAAGAACGCGGAATACAGGGTAAACGGTAGGGTTCTTAGTCAGGTGGAGGAACAGAGGGATCTTGGGGTCTATGTACATAGATCTTTGAAAGTTGCCACTCAGGTGGATAGAGCTTGTAAGAAGGCCTATGGT
Organism: Hemiscyllium ocellatum; assembly: GCF_020745735.1. Taxonomy (NCBI): domain Eukaryota; kingdom Metazoa; phylum Chordata; class Chondrichthyes; order Orectolobiformes; family Hemiscylliidae; genus Hemiscyllium; species Hemiscyllium ocellatum. The sequence continues at coordinate 863,146 of NC_083448.1, read as the reverse complement.
GTATTAGCGTTCATTAGCAGAGGGATTGAATTCAAGAGTCGTGAAGGGATGTTGCAGCTGTACAGGACTTTGGTTATGCCACATTTGGAGTACTGTGTGCAGTTCTGGTCGCCTCGCTTTAGGAAAGATGTGAAAACTTTGGAGATGGTGCAGAGAAGACTTACCAGGATGTTGCCTGGAAAGGAGAATAGGTCGTACGAGGATAGGTTGAGAGTTCTCGGCCTTTTCTCATTGGAACGGCGAAGGATGAGGGGTGACTTGATAGAGGTTTATAAGATGATCAGAGGAATAGATAGAGTAGACAGTCAGAAACTTTTTCCCCGGGTACAACAGAGCGTTACAAGAGGACATAAATTTAAGTTGAAGGGTGGAAGGTATAGAGAGTGGTGGGGGCATGGAATGCGCTGCCTGTGGGAGTGGTAGAGTCAGAATCATTGGCGACCTTTAAGCGGCAATTGAATAGGTACATGGATGTTTACTTAATCTAGGATAGATGTTCGGCACCACATCGTGGGCCAAAGTGCCTGTTCTGTGCTGTATTGTTCTATGTGCTATGTTCTATGAGTTTCCCCATTTACGAAAAACCCATCAGCATGACTTGAGGGGTGACAGACAGTGGAGTATTTCTGATTTTTCAGACACTGGGATCATTGTTGCGCAATCACAAAGTTCTCCTGAAGAGATGGGCTTCTCCTAAACACAAAGAGTACAACGTTTGTTGGAGGGGATTAAACTTGCAGGGCCAGAGAGTCAGATGGGTAATGGGCAGAAATTCGGGAAAAAAAACCTGTGAAGGCAAAAAAATGAGAGTGGGGGAGAAGAAGTGATGGAAGTCATGCGTATTGACAGTGCCAAAGAGATGGGTGTATTGAAGTGTGCAAGAAAACGAACAGGCAGGTGTGTAAGCATTCGTAGAAATAAAAACAAAACTGGCGAGTAGGAACCAGAAATTGCTTTCTGGGTTATGATATTGCTGCATTGAAAGAAAATGCCTTGTATAAGTTAAGCAACCTGTGCCCCTGTGCAATATTAAATAAGGCACGTTCCACTGCATCCTAAATAGTAAGATCTATTTGCAGAAGTTCAGAATGATGTGCTTTTAATGGCAGTTAATGGAACGTGAAAGGTTTATGTAAACAAGTGCAGCTATATTGCAGGAATTTCTGTTGTACCATTCAGTGGAGGAATATTTCTGGAAGAAAGTCAAGAGCAATTGTAATGAAATAAGACTGGATGAATCATCTTCACAGACATCTTAGTACGCTGATAAGAGTACACAGAGCCAGAAGAAATGGACCGCATTTTTTCCCTCTCACAACCACATATATACACATACATATGAAAATAAACTTTATAATGTAACAACATAATAAGTCAGATGACACAAGCAACCAATTAGAAATGTCATAAGCATGCTCATTTACCACAGTTTTTTTTTCTGAATTGAATGTGACCCATGAATGAAACGGAAAAGAATGATCACGTAAACCTATTTTGAGTTATGATTTGGTCGTTTCTCTTGTTAGAAGGACTAAAGTTAAAGGTCCAGATATTTAATTGTGTTCTCATTAAGATTCAATAAATTGCCTCTTTCCTTGAACAACTGAAGCTGTACATTTGCATGTACCTCACTGGGAAATATATTTTTGTAATTTTATGTGGTTTGTTCTACTTATAACAGGTAATGTTTCCTGAACTTTTGCTATTCTGTATGGGTTTATGAATTGCTTATATTATAACGACAATTCGTTTTTGCACGCAGAACAATGAAAACTGTATTATGCTGTCAGACAACAACGATCCCCTTTTCGACCTATTCATTCTGTAAGGATGATCTTTGCACAATTCTCACTCTCACTCTCTGGGCGCATTCCCACCTATCGTTTACTCCTGCACCCCGCCCACACACCCCCTCTAACATATATATCTTCCCTAACTGCAATCAACTGTAAAGATGGATACTGCACCCGAAGGACAATGAACAAAGAAACTTACAGCACCGGAACAGCTCTTCGAAACTGCAAGTCTGCGGGAATCCAGACCCACTATCTAAACATGCCGCCTATTTTCTATGACTCTATTCCCTTTGCTCCCTAACCATTCATTTGTATTTCCAGGTACATCTCACCGACTGGCATTATTCTTGTCCTACCACCTCCACTGACAACGCATTCCAGGCACCCACCACCCTGTCTGTGAAGTTCGTTCCCCTTACATATCCCCTAACCTCTTCCCATCTCAATGTGAACTCGAAACCCCTAGATCTCCCCGAATATTATGTCTGGTTCTTTCTCCGTAGGAGGTACCTGAGGTGCAGAACGTTTCCAGGAACACACTTCATGATTACTTAATAAAAATTGTTATGAAGCACAGGTGGATTGGTTGGGTCGGGAGAAATTGATATAAACAAGTGTACAATCTCTCTTTCTTTTGAAGGTGAGTATTATTAAACAATGGGTCAAACTCACAGTCGAGGAATGGATGGGCAAATAATAAAATCAGAGAGTTTTTCAGGGCAGAAGGGCACCATGTGATCATCTGCACCCACTCCAGCAAGAGCTCCCCAGATAGTACCACTGTCCAGCGCTGCCTTGGTCGTCCCCTACCTTCATCCCTTTCAAACATATATTCAACTCTCTTTTGAAACATTCTATGTAACCTGGCTCCAACACTCTCCCAAGCAATGCATTACAACTCAGAAAATCTCTCTGTGTAATGACGTTTCTCTTCACCTCGTTCCTCGTAGTCTTACTAACAATATTGAAGTTACGACCACACGTCACTGACATATTACTTAGTCGAAATAAAATATGCTTTTTACACGATTAAAATCATATAACATTTTAATTACGTCATGGGAGTCACCTCCTTATCTTCTCAGCTTCAAGAAAAACAAGACCAATGTCTCCAATTGTTCCTTGTAATTAAACACATGTTTTCTTCTGGCACGATTGTACGAAATCTCCCTTGTACTCTTTCCAGGTCTTAAACTAGGCGCCATAATTGAAAACGATACTCGAAACGAGGACTCACCAATGATTTTTAGCTACGTGGCATCATCATTTACTTGTTTTTCCCCTCTAGATCCCTGTTTAAAACCTCAAACATCGTACAAGTCTTCTGAAATAATATTTCAAATTATATGTTCACCTTCCGAGAATAATGTGGAATGAACCCTCATTCTATCCTGTCGTAAGTGTACTTTTGAGCCCACTTTGTCTTTGTATGTTTCTGACACCAAGCTGGAGTGCATCACAGATTTCTGCATTAAATTTCATCTGACAGGTAAGTGATCATTTGAACAAATTTTCAAAGTCCGTCTTAAGTCTCTCAGCATCGTCCTCACAATTCACAACTCTCACTGGCTTCGTATCATCTTCAACTGTAGAAGTTTTGACATCAATAAGCAACTCCAAATCAGAGAAAAGCAAGATCCCAATACAGTTTGGATGGGAACACCATTTTCAATTCAAACTTCAATTTGAGAAATGACCAGATGTAACTATCATCTATTTCATTTCCTTTCGCCAATATCGATTCGATGTACCCAGAGACCCACCAATCCTAAGCATTTCTCCTTTGGTAATTAACCTGCTATGAGGAACCGTATCAAAACATTTATGAAAGTCCAAATGTACAGCGTCCATAGAGTTATCGTGATCTGCTACTTGCGTCACCTCGTCAATGAAATGAACCAAACTTTTCAGACATGAACTGCCTTTCGCAATGCTTTGTTTGACTGTCTGGAATTACTATAGTTTTCTCTACCTGTATATATACCTTATCCCGTGTTACGTCTGCACTCAGTTTTCTAACTCCGATGTCAAACTGACTGGTTTGTCGTTTCGTCAGTTATTCTTTATCCCTTTCTATTGAACAAAGTCTCGGGAGGCAGATCTTAAGCATGGACACAATGCATAGTGGGAAGCCTCACCGTTGTAACAGTGGCTCGGTAAGACTCCGACAAAAGCAATAAGTTAAAGGGTGACATTGGATACAAGATCCTTGCTGAGTTTCAGGCTGACCATAAAATAAAAAGTGCCAGTATGGTTCGAGGACTTTCCAAATCAGTACCAACCACTCGGAGTCAGCTCTAGTTGATGCCTCATATTACAGAAGTGGATAGGAGTGAAAGTTACCATCTAACATTTTTTTTTTTACAGAGATCAATAACAGATGTCCTTGATTAGAGGAACATTGTAAATTAATTGGCGGGGCATTGCACACTTGATCAACTCAGTTACATGCTCGAGTAATACATCACAATGTGGAAACGTTAAGCAGGAAGATGGAGGGGCCTTGAACAGAACCGCTACACTTCGGCATTATCTTCTCGTGAGAGATGAACTGAATTATGCACAGGAGGCTGTGAGACAGCTTATTAAAGCTGCATGCCAAGGACTGACACTCTGCTGGGTGAGTGGCATTTCAGAGAAATGGTTGATAAACCGGGAGGGAAGCCATTAACAGCAAAATGATTTCCACAAACTCTCCTTTTTTTACATAATCAGTTGAGCAGATCAGGAGCTTCAATAAAAGAGGAATGTAAGCAGAGCCAGGAGATTCTATGGACAGGGAAGCTCAGAATCGGACAGATAGTCCTCAGAATAAGAGGTCTCAGCGCTGTTAAGTCTGGAGTCTGGGGCTCAGTGCCCGGACTAGCCAGGCGGATGGTGATCAGATGAAATTATAATGGGACAGAGTGTAGCAGCAGTGAAACAAAGCATCCACAATCCTGCTTAATGTAACTATCAAGGACCACGAGAAGTGAAAAGAAAACAAGGACAATAAATCCTTGCAGTAGGGCGCTGCTGTAGGACCCGAGCGATGAGCCCACCCAACTCCACATGTCCCACCGGGAGCTGGGCTCCCTTTGAGGTGGTGTTCTCTTGTAACGACATTTGTGCGTCCACACGAATATTGCTTTGACTTTGACTGTTGTGTGGTTTGCTCGCAGAACCAGGTACCGGCCTTGTCCCCTCAGCTCCAATTTCCCCTGGTCCCAAGACTGGGTGTACCTGCGAAAATAAACTTTGAAGAGTTTTGGTTAACCTGCGCAGATATTTCACACTTGTCCTCCACGATTGTGGAAGCAGTATCAGACGTTGGAAGGGATCCCAGTCATGTACTAAATACATTTGTTATTATTAGGCAATATTTGCAAAAAGTTACTAGAGGTAATTCTATGAAATTTATTTGCGAACAAATGAAAGGGCCGACCACGCAAGCGAGTGGTCCGAGAATCCCCTCTTGCCAAAGTGTGTAAAGCTACGCTCATAATCAGCTAAAATAGGCAGGATGTTTCCACAAGGCTCCGTAATGGTGAGTCACACCAACGCTCAACGAGATTCAGTGAGTGGTTTTGCAAGTTTTCCTTATGCGAGGATGCAAGCATGGTGTCCTAGCATTAGCTCCAAGGCAGCCACACGAGCACTTCGTTCCTCAGTGGCCACATTTCCACAGTTAAAGTAAGGGCCTGCCATTGGTCCTGGGCTTTTAGCTGGCTTGTTTCCAGTCCCAAAGGTGTAGTATCAGGTCCTGCTGTCGCGAGCATGGATCGCGAGGTTGTTGGGCATATTGTGTTTTGCCTGTAATTTGTATCATGGCATGGTCTTGTTCTGGCCACCGTAATGAACAGTGATTGTGAACAGAAATTCTTAGACGATTTAGAAAATGACAGTTCTGAACTCATGATCTGTGGGGAAAAAAGCATTCGTGGACTCGAACTCCAGGCAGCAAAACATAAACATTCAGTAACCAACAAGCAAATGTGATTTCAACGCAAACCAAAAAAATGTTACCACTTCTGCAAGCTTCAGTGACTCAGCGCTGAAGTGGTATCTTTCGCTCTCTGTCAACTTTCATCCTTTTCCAGCTTTACTTTAGCATCTGTTGCTACCTTGCTCGTTAGGGGAATGAAACATTTACATTTCAGATCAGTGAAAATTAGACAGTTGCAAGTCGAACAACATTTTCATGCCAAATTGTCTGTGCTTCTGATTTCATCCGTGGCCCAGGGGAAATGTAATGGAGTCTTTATTGGTCGTCAAATGTGTCGCCTAGACTAAATTCAGTAATGTATGAAAATCTTGAGGCATGCTACTATAAGTACAACAGATTTGTACTAGCCAATTAAAAAAATGTTGATCACTAGAGTGGATCAGGGCGTGTTGCATCATGCTCCGGACTTTAGAGCGGATCCAAGGCTTGTGAATTTGGATTCATCTCTCATAATCCTCGGACAAGCAAGTTTTTCTTATTACCAATCACCGTAAAGCATAAGATGCTTGCACTATCATTGCCTTTCCGAAAAATTAGACCCTCTTGAGTACTTACACGAAGAGCTTGTGGACAAGTATCGCGAGCTGCAACAGTATTTCGACCAGCTTTCTGTCCCTGGCCATCCCTTCTGCTCGTTTGGCAAGGGATAACAGCAGCAATCCGGTCTGGGACAGTAATATTTTGGAACATAGGGGATTCGGGTGCTGGTATGTTGGGAGGGCTTACGAAAGAGTTCCTTGGACGCTGATCTCGATTATCTTTATTGGGGGCTGATGGCTCTTTGCCACTTCCTTAAACCCAACAACGGAATTTCTGATCTTAAATGTTGCACCTCGTCTGTTTACCGTGGCAAAACATAGTCTCCACTGAGCGGGGAAAAGGACGGCATTCCGTCTGCAAGAGATTGTCTCGAAACCCATGGCTTTGCTTTGATCATGCTTGTAGAGTGATTCGATCGCTTCCTCACCTCGACGGTCCCAGGCGCAGAGCAGTCACCTGCAGGTAAACAAAGAAGACACAAAGAAAGCCAAACAACAACAACAACAACAAGATACAACACTGGCGCCGAGTCCAATTCCTCAAGGCTTCACCAAGCCTGGCAATCAGCAACGTTTCCAATCCTGGACATTTAGATCTGCCCATCTTCCATCGCACCTCAAGGAATGAGCCTTCAGGCTCAGATCAGGAGTTTGGCATTTTATACATTTAGAGACACCATCTGCCTATTTTCTGCCTTGCCTCGGGGGAACAGCCCAGCAGGTCAGACAGCATCCAAGGAACAGGAGAATCGAAGTTTCGGGCCCGAAACGTCGACTCTCCTGCTCTGTGGATGCTGCCTGACCTGCTGCGCTTTTCCAGCAACACATTTTCGGCTCTGATCTCCAGCATCTGCAGTCCTCACTTTCTCATGGGAACAGCCAGCAGGGGCAAGTCAGGATTAAATCCTTAACCAAATGTACTACTTTAATGTGGTCATTTCATTTTTTCGTCTTCCTTCAGGGGATCAGCCTGCAGGCTCAGGTCAGGATCATGCCCTTAATCAATTTTAGCAATTTGATTAGCTCTACACAGTATTCACACGTTCTCATGCACCAGTTCAAGTTATTGAAGGCACTAACATAGATTCACACGAGACCATCTATTGAAGGTGAAACGACCAGTTGTTCAACAAATTCTCGAGAGGCAGAACTTGATGTTAAACATTTTATTCCACGCTGAATCATAGGTAGAACCTCTGTCCTAAGCGTTAATCGTTAGGACTCCGAAGCACAGCAGAAATTCACAGATCTATAAAGGAACCAAAAACCAGGCTGAGACACATGCTGACCATTACTAATTCGCATAGTGATGAATGTTCGAATTCACCTATGTTCTTTTTATCTAACCTTCACATTCCCTTATGTCTGTATTCCGATATTCTCTTATGTTCTGTTGTCTTCGTGTATTCTAATTCGCTTTTGTTCTTGCAGTCACATGCACTTATTCTTATTCAACTATATTTTCTGTTTAACTTATGTTCACATTATACAATGTCCTTATTCATTCCTATTCTTATTTTCTTATTTTTTATGTTGTTTGTCTCTTATTTTCCCCTTCATTCTTCCCATGCTTTTATGAGCGTATTTTACCAATCACTTATGTTCTTAACCTTTGCTCTTGAAATATTTTAGAGATGTTCTTGTTCTCCTGTGCTCGTCCGTTCTTGTCTTTGCGTGTACTTATTCTCTTGTGTTTCATTCATATGTTTCTACTGTCTTATGCCCGCTCTAACATCTGTATTTTTTTCTATTCTTGTCTTGTGTAGTTTTTCTCTCGTGTTCTCATTTTAGTGTTCGCAAATGCTATTTTGTTCTTATTTTCTTATTCCCGTATGATCTTATGCTCTGACCTTATTAATCACTTCTGTTTGTAATGTCTTATCTTCCTGTTCTCTTTTGTTCTTTTTCGCCAAGACACTTATTTTCTAAGTCGCTATTGTACGTATTTCATTATGTTCTCATCATGTTATGTTCTTATTCTGTTGTGTTCTTAGTCTCTTATGTTCTTCCTCTTTGATATTCTGTTTTCCATTCTACCCATATGTCCGTATGGTATTATTTTATCAGTCATTGTTATTCTTATTGCTTTGGTCTTGATTTTGAGTATTCATTTTCTTGATCGCTTGTGCTCTGATGTTCTTGTTCTCCTATGCTCTCATCCTTAACATTTCATTTTTCTGAAATGTTCATATATTCCTGCTATCTTATGTTGGTCTTCAGATATGTTGTTTTTCTCTTTTATTATTTTGAATTTTCATTCACTTACATTCTTACCTGAATATTTACACATGTTCTTACTGTCTTATTCTCTTGTGTTATATTTCACCTATGATATAATTATTTTACCTTCCTATTCGCTTATGTTTTATTTGCATACTTACTTATGTTCTGATTTGATCCTGTACTTATTCTCTTTCTTAATTAACTTACGTTTTTAGTTTGTTGTTTTCTTATTCTTCTATGTTAATGTACTTATTCTTTTTGTTGTCTTGTTATTTTATTCTCATGTGTTGTCATTCTCTTATGTCCTCACTCTCTTCTTCTGTTATTTCCTTGGTGTGTTATTGTCTTCATTTTTAAATTCCTCATTCACTTAGGTTTTTATGCCGTTATTTATTATTGCCTTATGTTGAATTCTCAAGTATTCCTATTCTCGTCAATTCGTTTATTCCTATGTTAAAATTCCGTATTCTCTTTCTCCAATATTCTTATTCTATAAGAATCTTTTACTTTAATTGTTTTACGCTCATATGCCATGAAACATATTCTTAATTTGCCAGTTTCAAAGTCTTACGTTCTTATGATTATCCGTGTTATTGTCTCTTATGTTCTTACTGCTTGACGTTTCTATGGTTTGCTGACTCATGTTCTTATTCAATTACATTGAATTCTATCTGAATCTGCCGATTTTAGTCTCTTATGTTCCTCTTTTCCTAATAATAAATAATCTTATTTTCTTATTCAATTACATTCTTATTCTGCTGTTCTCTAATTCTGATATTTTTTATTCTCTCATCATCTTGTGTGTTTTTCTTATGATCGTTTTCTTTTATTTTCCCATGTTGCTGCTCTCTTAGGTTCTTATTCACATAGATTGATTTCTTTTCCGTTCTTATTATTTTATCTGATGTATTCCTTTTCTTGTTCGTAAAAGCACTTATGCTTTTGTTTTCTGAAGTTCGTATTCTCGTAACATCGTACATTTTTATACTCTTACATTTTAAACTCTACAGTCCTTTGTATGTCCTCGCATATTTATGTTCCAATTCACTTATTTTCGTGTTTTCCATTTATGTAATTCTCTGGTTCATGTGCTTATTCTCTGATGCTCTTCTGTTTCTGTTCTTCTGTTTAATTATTCCACTGTGTTCCTATACTGTTATGTTCATATTTTTGTACTCAGTCATGTTGTTACTCACTTATATTGTTTCTTTTTCGATTTAAATCTCATATTTTTAATTCTATATTCATATTTACATATTCATATGCATATTCATTACAGACTAAGAGGATGCTCTTAGTCTGTAATGCTGAAGGATGAGGAGATATTCTCCTGAGTGAATGTTGCCAGAAATGGGACTGGTAACATGAATTCATGGTGAGACAACAAGTGTTCAGTTGTGTAAAGTGAGGCTGGAGAGCGCACGCGAGTGTCGAGTATATGTGATACGAGTACTGGACAAACTCTCACATAAAGGAATACAGTTTGTCCTTGCAAACGATGCAGCTCATTCACCGGTAGGCGTGCTGCCTAATCTAGTTGAAAAACCAGTGGATGCATAGGAAATGGTAGGTCTGGAGTATGTTTATACAGAATTCTTTTCAGATTGCGTGGTCACACAGTCACAGTCGGACACGCTGAAGTGAGGGGAAATCAAAAGGCACAAATAAGGAAGTTGACCAGCTTCTGATCAGGTAAGTGGTACAGAGAATGAAGAAATAAGTAAAATGCAAATATCTTTAGCTCTGCTAATCTGATTGAATTACAGCAGAAAGATTAGGAATTTTAACCAGTTTTATTTAAAAGGTATACACAGAGAAGGAGATTGAATGCATTAATGTGTGTTATTACATAGCAAATGATGTCTTAATGTGGAAATAGAAACCATCATATATTCAAGCAGATGAGAAATGGGCAGATATTCATCAAATAGTTTTGCCATTACGTATAGAAAGGATGTGCAGCGAGTGGCGCATGAGCTACCACTTGGAGGTCAATAAGGGGTGTGGAAAGCACTGGTTCAAATGCAAAGACATTTTTACTGGCCTGGACGATGCAAGGATGTCGTTGAAATTTGCCAGACGCGTCATACATGTCAGCTAATCGGAAAACCACAGACAGAATAAAACCTGCACCATTAATACTTATTAGAACATTTGAGGAACATTTCACAAGAGTATTTTTGATTGCCTAGGGTCCAAACCTCGAACAAGTTTTGAGGACATATATTTGTTAACAATAATGGATGTTCCTTCTAAATTTACAGAGGTAACATCACAACAAAAAGGGGTGTAGAATAATTACTTTTTTCAACTAGATCTAATCTAACAAAAGTGATCCAGTTGCGTCAAGTATAATACCTGACGTCCAAACTATTCAAGGACTTTGTGGATAACTTGGAAATAAAGCAATCAACATCTTTGCATACCAGCCAATGTCGATGCGAGCGCGACAGAGATGGCATGAAACACTGCAGACCGTGTGAACCGGTTATGGTCAGGATTATACAGATGATTGGGAGTACGAGAGATCAGTTTGCACATTTTGCGATCAGAGATGCACCGAATGAATGGAATAAATTTATTTCATTTTCATTAGCTTTTGGACATCAAGTTAGAAGGCGATTAAAATTGATTGAGGAGAAAGTAATTAGTCAGAATTCAGAGACTTCCCATTTGGAATACGTCAAATTTTAGAGGACGACTAAATAGAGCTGGAGAGCTGGCTGGACTATATTTCAAAGTATTACAGCGCAAAGTTTGTGCGAAGATTTGTAGCTCGGGTGCTTGTTGTAGTGGTTCTGTTCGCCGAGCTGGAAGTTTTTGTTGCAAACGTTTCGTCCCCTGGCTAGGAGACATCATCAGTGCTCTGGAGCCTCCTGCCAAGCGCTTCTTTGATGTTTCTTAAGGCATTTATAGTGGTCTGTCCTTGCCGCTTCCGGGTGTCAGTTTCAGCTGTCCGCTGTAGTGATTGGTATATTGGGTCCAGGTCGATGTGTCTGTTGATGGAGTTTGTGGATGAATGCCATGCCTCTAGGAATTCCCTGGCTGTTCTCTGTCTGGCTTGCCCTATGATAGTAGTGTTTTCCCAGTCGAATTCATGTTGCTTGTTGTCTGAGTGTGTGGATACTAGTGATAGATGGTCGTGTCGTTTCGTGGCTAGTTGGTGTTCATGTATGCGGATTGTTAGCAAGTTCAGAGGATATTGAAGTGGGCATTCCTCAAATCAAATTGAACAATAAGGAAGTTGTCAAAAATTGGGATAAAATATTGAGTTAACTTCCACAGGAAGATCGAAATTACCTAAAAGAGATATCATTATCACCGTAGGAGATATGGAGAAACAAACAGGAAGTACTAACACAATTTTTCACGTTGTAGATATAGGAGATGCTTTTTCCGATTAAGCAGCAACCTTATTGGCATAATCCTCTAAAGTTGGCACAGGTTCAGAAGGATATAGAACTCCAAGATGTCACAATCGAAGTGAGTTTCAGTGTCTGCACCCCACTTATAGTCATGGTTCCAAAGCTAGATATTACCCAATGGTCATGCATTGGCTATCACAATGTTAACGCTGTTACAAAGACTGATGCATATCGAATTCCATGGTTGGTGTACTGCATCGAAAAAAATTGACAAACAACATATATTTCTAAGTTGGACTTGCTCAGAGGATACCACTGTCAGAAAGATCCAATGCAATTCCGACATTCGCAGCGCCAAAGGAACCATACCAGTTCAAAGTCATGCCGTCTGGTATGTAAAACTCTCCTGACACATTTGAGAAACTGACTAATAAGGTGATTGACGGATTATCCAACTGTGTGGTGTGAGAAACAAACTAGTTAAAATTTAGACGAGACCACCAAAGCTGGAAACAAGACAGTTTATTACGAACTTGCAGGTAAGGGTTTCAATTGCATAAGAAAATAAAAGCAAATTAGAACTTAGGTTAGTGTACAGTTATACCGTTTGAGCTGAGTGAGGTCATCTCTCCAGAATCCTAAATATGCAATCTCTCTTACTATTCTGCCTCTACCCAACTATGCACCACGCCCATTGCCCCGTTCCTTCCAAGTTGGCAATTTCCTCCTTGCACGTGCTGTCATAAGGCTAAACTCTCATCTCGATGTTCCCCTTTGTAACTTCTTTCATTATCCATAGGTACATTCCGTTCTAGTACATACACCTTAACAATGTATCTTTTTCATTCTTCGCTTATATGTTTCAGAAATCTTAAATATTACGGTAAAAGCATTTATATTCTTTAATAAAACTACATTAAAGTTAGTGCATAATTATCTATAATTATGAACTGAAAAGTAGAGATACTCTTCCCGAAATACCAGCAGGGTTAATAGTCCTCTTGCTGTACCCCTTTTCTGTAAGTTTTTGCTCTATCTGCAAAAACAACAGTGTTCCCCATTTCTTTTCTTAACCATTTGTTTTGATTTGTTTTTTTTTGCAATCTTATTTTCTGCTCTTTTTAACCCTCTGGTGCAGAGGTTCACAATTGAGTTACTCTCTCTTTCTTGAGCTTGTGCTATTATTGTCATGACCATTATTGGTTGTTGCTCGTCCTGCCTTTCGAATTCTCACCCTCCCACACCAGATTCCAAAGAACAGTGAAAAAAAATAAAAATAACAAAGATAAATAAAATAATTGAAATAAAATTATCTGAAGTTGTTTGAATTTAACAACTTCAGAAAATTTTACTTCATTATTTTATTCATTTTTTTATCATTTCACCTGCAATGTCATAGAGCCATTAGATATGGACAGCACTGAAACCACAGCCTTCGGGCGAACTCTACCATTCCGAATAGAAATTTGCAACAGATCATGCCGCAATTGCATGCGCTTGACCTATGTCTCTCTAAACCCTTCCTATTCAAATACATTTCCAAATTCCTTTAAGGCAATGGAATTGTACCAGCCATCACCACCTCGTCTGGCAACTTATTGCAGACAAGCACCATCCTCTGCGTGAAGCTGTTGCTCCTCACTGCCTGTTGAATTCTCACACTCCCACACAAGATTTATACGCTTTCGTTCTTCACTGTCCCACCTGAGCGAAAGGAACTTATCCAATTACCCGATTCATGCCCTTCCATGACAAGCTGCAGCTGAGCTGGTGGCATTGCGATTGAAATTGCATGCGTCCGAACATTGTGCTTAATTTTGGATATCAGAGCAAATGGTTAGCTCGAGTGTGTGCGTTCGGAAAAGTCAATGTTTTTTTTTGTCAAAAAGCTTTGCAACGGAAGGAAATACTTCAGACGATCGTGCGATCGATTGCAAATCAGAAAACGAATAGCCGCCGTGGTTGTGAGCGCAGGCAATATAAGCCTTTGTTTTGAGACTATGACTGCGTAGGTCAGTTAGCTCAGCTGGTTAGAGTGTGGTGCTAATAACGCCAAGGTCGTGGGTTCAATCCCCACGCTGACCATGTGCAGCGCTCGTCTCGTCCGCTGTGCTGTGTCAAGGTTTGTCGTGGCTTTTGCTTTCACCGTCTGCAAGAACTTGTCACATGATCGATTCAGATGTGTATTCATTCGAAAGCCGACCATCGCTGTCATGGAACATCAACTCGTTGGTCCTATGCCGGATCTCAGCTGCGTTGCTGTATTTCCAAACAAAGTGAATCACAAAATAACCAAGCAGAAAGCCTCACCAGCGCAATAAAACATTTGACAGGGATAGACGCACAACGCGATCACCGTACCCATGATGACTGGTGGATGTTGTCTGCAGCAAATCAATCAGTCTCAATTGTTTTCACAAAGAATTGCAAAACATGAAATATATAAAGTATTAAGTCGACCTGGCACAGTCTCTGAGGAGAACTAGAGTTCAGGCTTCAATTCACTTCAAAGATTCGTTCAACTCATTTTCCTGGATCTCTGTTACTACATTTCCCGCGACTTCCAGAGGGAATTCATTCGCTTGCTCACCTCTCATGCATCGACACTGGAGCCATCATATCCCCAGCAATATCACAAAGTCATTAATAAAAGCAAATTACTGCAGATGCTGGAATTCGAAACCAAAAGAGAAAATGCTGGAAAATCTCAGCAGGTCTGGCACCATCTGCAAGGAGAGAAAAGAGTTGACGTTTCGAGTCTAACTGACCCTTTGTTAAAGATTTTGAATATAGGGGAGATTTACAGAGCTATTAACACCAGGCTGAGAGAAGGTGAGTCCAGGCTCCAGATGCAAAGGTGATAATGATAGTGCACGGAGAGATTAAAGGGAGATTAGGAGCCGCGAATGACCAAGGCTGAAGACAGTTTTACGTGACAAAATATGTGGGGGATGTGTGAAACAGAGACAAAATGGAAAACAGGGCAGAAGCGTAGCAAAGCGGGAAGAGGAGAGGAAAAATGTATTGACAGAGTGGGAAGCGACAGAAAGAGAGACAATCAAGAAATAAGAGGTACACAACAGTGAGAAAAACGCAAATAAAAAAGGTAAGTAAAATAATTGAAATAAAATTATCTGAAGTTGTTTGAATTTAACAACTTCAGACAATTTTACTTCATTATTTTATTCATCTCTTTTATCATTTCACCTGCAATATCATAGAGCCATTAGATATGGACAGCACTGAAAACACAATCTTCGGTCTGGCTCGTCCATTCCGAACAGATATCCTCAACGGATCCAGCCACGATTGCATGCACTTGACCCATGTCTCTCTAAACCCTTCCTATTCAAATACACATCCAAATTCCTTAAAAGTATTGGAATTGTACCAGCCATCACCAGCTCGTCCGGCAACTTATTGCAGACACTCACCACCCTTTGCGTGACGCCGTTGCTCCTCACTGCCTGTCGAATTCTCACCCTCCCACACCAGATTTATACCCACTCGTGCTGCACTGCCCCACCAGAGCGAAACGAACTAACTTATCTATTTCCCCGAAAAATGCCCCTCATGATTGAAAAACCTTCATAAGGTCAGCTCCCAGCCTCTGACGCGCCAGGCAAAATAGTGAGAGAGTGTTCAGCCTGTAAGCGTTTGCACCTTTTCCATTTTCAATTGTAGATGTAGCATGCTGTCTGAAGCAGTCATCTTAGCAGCTGATCTGTCGCTGACAAACGCTGCAGGAAGGCGTGATAACCTGCTAAATATGCTGTCAAACGAAGATTGCAAAAGCAACATGAGTCATTGAGCAAAACGTGCAATTGAGTTCTGCGCTGTTGCTGACTCTAAAGCAACTGCGTCCTTCGGGAGCAGAAAGAATCCCAAAGTTGGGTTACAATTCCAATGCATTTGGCATAATGTTCGCAGCAGTTTATCAGCAGCACATAACCCTGACTCCAAAGGTCTGTGAGTTTCCAGAAGCACAGTGAGCGATCGTTGAAGGTTCGTTACAATAGCCGCCGTGGTTATGAGCGTCGGCAATATAGGCATATGCTTTGAAGCAGAGCGTTCGTTGGTCGGTTAGCTCTGCTGGTTAGAGCGTGGTGCTAATAACGCCATGGTCGCGGGTTCATTCCGCTCTCTGACCATGTGCAGCGCTCGTCTCGTCAGCTGTGCTGTGTCAAGGTTTGTCGTGGCATTTGCTTTCACCGTCTGCAAGGTCTTGTCACATGGTCGATTGAGCTGTGCATTCATTCAAAAGCCGGCCATCGCTGTCATGGAACATCAACTCATCGGTCCCATGCCGGATCTCAGCTGCGTTGCTGTATTTCCAACAAATTGACCCGCAAAATCGCCAAGCTGAAAGCCTCACCAGCGCAATAAAACATTTGACAAGGATAGACGCACAACTCGATCGCCGTACCCATGATGACTGGTGGATGTTGTCTGCAGCAAATCAATCAGTCTCAATTGTTTTCACAAAGAAATGCAAAGGGACAATCGGTACATGAAGCCAGAGGAAGTAGGTGAGGTCTTCAATGAATACTTCCCATCTGTATTCACATAGGAGCAAGGCATCGTAGCTGGTGATTTCAGTTGGGATGGTAATTTTGTCAAACATATTACGATCAATAAGGCAGAGGTATTTTATGTTTTCACAGGCTTAAATGTGGAGAAATCCCCAGTGCCCAATTGAATGTATCCCACGCTGCTATGGGAGGTAAGGGAGGAGATTGCTCGGGCCCTGGTGGATATATTTAATACTTTGCTGGCCACTGATAAAGTGTGGAATGACTGGAGGATAGCTAATGTGGTTCCTTTGTTCAAGAAGGGCAGCAGGGATAGGCCAGCTAATTACAGAGCAGACAGTCTGACAGCAGGGGGAGACAAATTGTTGGGAACAATTCTGAGGAACAGAATGAATCAAAAGTTTGATATGACTGTACTACAGGCCAACAACAGTCAGCGAGAGTTTGTGCAGCAAATATGTTGGGAGATCTCAGATATCTGTAAGAATGATAGGGTTGGAATGGTCAGGGATTTTAACTTTCCAAACCTAGTCTGGGACTGCCAGAGTGCTCAGAGCTTGAATGGGTGGGATTTGTTAGGCATGTACAAGAAAAATGTCTCAGTCAGAATGTAAATGGTTGGACTGCAGGAAGGGGTAAAACCAGACCTCCCCTTGGGGAACAAGGTAGGGAAAGGGACTGAGGCACTAGTGGGACAACACAAAAGTGAGCACAATTGTATTAGTTTGAATATAGTCATGGAAATGCACAAGCCTAGTCCACAAGTTTAAGATCAAAATCTTTCTTGCCGCAATCCAGAAGGTATTAGTGAAGAGCTTTTGGCAATTGCTTGTGGAGGTTATTTGCAGGTAAAGGGACGTCTGGCAGGTGGGAAGCTTTCAAAAGAGCGATAAAATGATATTTGAAGGATATCATATTTCTGTTAGTGTGAAGGACAATGCTGACACAAGTGGGATACACTGATGACTGGGGGTATTGAGACTCTGGTCAACAAAAAGGGGGCACGTGTCACATAGCCAGCTGGATTCAGGGAATCTATTGAAGAACATTGCAGGTGGAGTATTCACTTACGAGGGAAATCAGGAGGGCCGAAAGGGGACTACAGAAAGCATTGGCAGATCAGGCTGAGGAAAATCCAAAGTGATTCTCCAAGTATATTCTTCAGGAGATTAACTAGGGGAAGAATGTGGCTCCTTGACGACGAATGGGGCCATCCAAGTGTGGAAACACAGAAGATGGGTGAGATCCTGAACACAAATTTCATGTTTGAACTTAACTTGGTGAAATACTGGGCAAGTCAGGGAATAAGGAACAATAACGTCTTCAAAAGACTCCACTTAACATAACAGGCGGTAGTGAAGGTTCTATAATGCGTATAAGATGGACAAATCCTTGGGAACTAATCATGTATATCCCAGGATATTGCGGGAAGCTCAGGAAGAAATTGTGGGGTCCCATAAAGAGATATTTCTATTACTGATAGCCATGGGAGAATGGAATAGGGAAGGTTAGTTGGGCTTCAGATTGGGTCCACAGGTTAGCACACATTGAGGGCCGAAGTGCCTGTACTGTACTCTCATGTTCTTATGTTCTGTGTCTGGAGGATATAAGTAGGAGATGGGAGAGAAAAAAAACTTCAAAGAATTTGGAGGAGAAGATTTTCCACACAGAGTACAGTGCAGGTAGAAAATGGGATTCGAGGGGAAGTGATAGAGAAAAGTATAATAACAACATGGAAAAGACATTTGAGCAGGTACATGGAGAGGAGAAGGTTTGAAGGGATATGGCTCAAGTGCAGGGAAACGCGACTCGTTCAGAGACTCTGTTCAGCATGGACTAGTTCGATCGAAGGAACCTGTTCCGTGCTGGATGACCCTGTCTCCTGTTATTGTAGGAGACTACTGAGATAAGGCACGTTATAGACACTGAAGCAAGTTACAGCGATAGGGCTGGTAGTCAGGAATGCAGTACAATCCAAATATGTGGAGGGAGTATAGGGAAGGGAGGATTCCAATATGTTGAGGGAGTATAGGGAAGGGAGGATGTTACCGGGACAGGAACTGTTATAGGAGTTACAAATTATTGAAGACACTAAGTCACCATGACATTCCATGGATAGATTGTTGCAGAGTAGTGAGTCTTAGCACAACAGAACTTACTATAGGGGTGTTGATTGAGCCTGGGGTGCGTCTGTACTGTGCACCCCCTCCAGCACTGTATCTATGTCATGTTTTGTTATCTGAGGTTGGGAGCTCTGTCTTTGCTGTCTGCTCTGTTCACTGTAGTGATCTTACCTCACTGCAGGATTTATTGAACACTCCAAATCTCCCTTTTTTTCAAAATTGCAATTAACAATCTATGAATAAGTCTGAAATCATTGCTGATGTCCAAAACAATGTTTGTTCATCAAAAATACACTAGGGGGCAACTGCCATTCTCACATGGTTTGTACGACATCCCCACAGCAAAGTGTTTGCCTCTGAAATGGCCGAGCAAGTTACTCAGCTCATGGGCAGCGAGGGCTGGGCAGGAAAGGCTGGTCACCAACATCCCATACCTGAGTTTAAAAATAAACCATTCGGATTGTCCCACTGGAAGTATGCTGGGACCAGTGTCCTGGTCAATCACGTCGGTAGGTTTAGGGACAGGGCTTTAAACTGACAGAGAGGGTGCAGGGACAGGGTTCAGGTGAAAGGAGCTTTCCAAATCCAAATAGAAAAGGTGAAGCTTTGGAACCACATGGGGATGTGGCTGAAGACAAGCAAAAAGGAACAGGATGGGACCAAGTTTAACTAAAACTGTGCATCAGCGAATCACTTTGTGACAGGAAATTGTAGGAAACAGTTAAATTATGTTTTTTTTTTGGAATGGACAAAGTCTCTGCCATAAGGTAGATGAATTTGTGACAGAGATAAAAGAGAGTTAGACACCAGGGTGACGTAGTTACAGGGTGAAAAAAGGTGGACATAAATATTCAAATGGTTCACAACTTTGTGCAAACTCAGGCAAAGTGGACAACGCTAACAATAATTGATAACAAAGGCATTACAGAGAAAGTATTTGGCCGCAGATCATGAAGTAGAGTCAGTCTGAATGTAAATTCTGGCTACTACTTGCCAAGGACACAAGCAGCAGAACAGTTTTAGGCCACTGAACAGCATTTCATTGCTCATCACTGCATCACACAGGAACTCATTGGAATTTTTAATAAAGGCATTACGAAAAATTCAGTGAAAATTCAAAATTCGCATAATCTTGACAATCACACTGATAACAGTGACATTGGAAGGGAAGTTCGGAGAATTTTTTTCAGTGTTTCTTTAAATAACACATTGTGCAACTGGCTCGGGATGTAACTATATCAGATCAACCGTTGCGTGATGAAACTTAGTGAATGAGTAATGTCACCTGGAGAGATCGTCTGGGAAATTGTGATAAAGTGCAGTTTAAAGAAATATAAAGTTTTAAAGTGAATCACAGAAAGGACAAGCTACAACTAAAAACAAAAATTGCCAATTGCATGAGTTTGAGAGAAGAACTGACAAAGGTAAACAGCCTAACAGACTGAAACATGTGTGTGCTTAAATGAACAGTGGTAAACATTTGAAGGAACAGTGTAAATCACTGAACAAAAGGATATTCCATTGAAACAGACAAAACCTTAACAAGAAACTCACACCTGTCCCTCACTCAGGACAAAATGGATCACCTTAGATTATGAGGCTGAGAAGATCAACAAAAAGTACTTAAAATCCTGAAGTGCGAGTGTGCTTTAGGAGTAAGTGTTAAAGGGGTTGCAAAGGGTCTGTTAGCAGGAGGAGGGCAATTGGAAGAGGAATCCCTGTGAGGGTATAATATCACAATAGGAACAGGGAGAGGTGAAGGTGCTGGCGGTAGTGAGAGTGTTACAGAGAGTGGTCAGGGCCTGAAGTTTGTTTCAAACTAAGTACGGGTCGTTGCAGCTGGAGGGGTTTGCAGAGGTAGGGAGGGACATATGTATTTTTATTTAATCATTTCTGGGATGTGGGTGTCACTGCCTGGACTTACATTCTTTGACCCCACTCTTAATTACCCAGAGAGCAGCTCAGAGTCAGCCCTCTTGTTGTGGGTCTGGAGTCACATGTTGGCCAGACCAGGTAAGAATATTTGTTGTCCTTCCCTAAAGCAGGGAAGTGAACCTGATGAGTTCTTCCTACTGATCAGCAATGCATTTATGGTGGCCTCACCAATGTCTTGTACAGATACAACATGACATCCCAACTCCTACTCTCCATGCTCTGCCCAATGAAGGTAACCATCCCAAACGCCTGCTTCACCAGCCTACCTGCCTGTGATGCAACTTCCAAAGAATTGTGTACCTGCATCCCTGGGTCACTGACTGATAACACTACCCAGGGCCCGAACATTAAGTGTACAAGTCCCACCCTGGTTTGTTTCACCACAATGGAACACTTCACATTTATCTAATTCAACTCCGTCTGCTATTCTTCAGCCCACTCTCCCAGCAGTACTGTTCATCCTGTTGTATCATAGATAACCTTCATCACTGTCCAGTTTACCACCAATTTTAGTATCACCCAAAAACCTTACTTACCAGGAAACCATTTACCCAAATGACAAACAACAGGAGACCCACTACACCGCTGGTCACATGCCTCCAGTCAGAAAACAACATGTCTCCCATCACCCTCTGTCTCCTACCATCAAGACCAATTTTGTATCCAGTTGACTAGCTTTTCCTGAATGCCATATCCTTTTACACTGATCTGAGCTTATTATCCATTTACCATACGGAACGTAGAACACAGAACAGTACAGTACAAGACCCTTTGGCCATGATGCCATGCCAACATTTTATCCGACTATAAGACCAAACTAACTTCCATAAGCTTAATTTTACTATCATCCATGTGCTTATCCAAGAGTCTATTAAATGTCCCGAAAGTATCTAACTTTACTACCACCATAGTCAGTGCATTCCAACCACCTACCATTCTCTATTCTTTTATCCATCCTCCATTCACCTGAAAATTACACCCCCTTGTAATAGCCATTTATGCCATAGGAGAAAAAGTCTCTGACTATTAACTCTCTCTGTGCCTCTCATCATCTTGTTCGCCTCTACCACCTTGGCCCACCCCTTTCTTCACGCCAATGAGAAAAGCCTTAGCTCCCTCAGCCTTTCTTCATAAGAAATGCCCTCCATTCCAGGCAGCATCCTGGTAAATCTCCTGTGTACGCTCTCTAAAACTTGCACATCCTTCCTGTAAAGAGGGGACCAGAACTGAACACAATATTCCAAGTGTGGTCTCACCAGGATGCTATAAAGATGCAGTAAACCCTCATTGTTCTTCAAATAAATCCCCTTGCTAAGGAAAGCAAACACAACATATGCATTTTTAACAACCCTATCAACGTGCATGGCAACTTTGAGGAATCTATGAACATGGACCCCTTAATCTCTCTGATCCTCCATAAGGCCACGCATTCTGCCTTTCACCCTGCATTCTGTACTCAAATTCCACCTTCCAGAATGAAACTCCACCAGATTGGCAAACTTACTAACCCACTCTCCAACATCCACATCAAAGTCATTTATACAAATCACAGAGAGCAGAGCAGAGTCCCAAAGCCGACTGTTACAGAACACCACTGGTCACTGAGCTCCAGGCTCAATACTGTCTATCTGCTGCCATACTCTGTCTTCTCTGGGCCATCCAATCATGTATCCAGACAGACTGATTTCCCTGTATCCCATGCCTCCTTATTTTCTGTATGAGCTTCAACATATTCTGTCATATCTTCAAAGAATTCAATAAGGTTTGTGAGGCATGACCTGCCCCTCACAAACCCATGCTGACTGTCTAAAATTTAACTATGGTATTCCAAGTAGTCATAAACCCTGTCTGTCAGAGTCCTCTCCAATAATCTGCACACCACAGACATTAGACCAAATCTGTAATTCCCAGGATTCTACCTCCGTAACATAGCCCGGACTCTACAATTCGTCTCTCCTCTGCTAGCTTCCCCAAAAGGGCACTGGCGGGTGGTGGGGGTTACAGAGATAGGGAAGGATATCAGGTCAGGAGGATTTGCAGACATTCGAAGTGTTGCAGTGCCAAAAGGAGGATTCAGTAATTGGGAGGTTACATGATTATGAACGCATTTGAGGAGGGAGGGAGGGAGGATTGTAGCGAAATGAAAGGTTTCATCGTTTAGGTGCTTTGTTAGGACTGCAAGAGGTTACTGAGTTGGGGAAAGTTTAAGCACTGGTGGATTTTACAGAAACATGATTTTGATTGCAATGTCAGGAAGAGGATTCAGGAAGCTGGAGAGTATGGGGTCTGAATGAAGTTACACAAATGGGAAGAGTTGGCAGAGATGGAGGTGTTAACAGAGACAGCAATAGTCTGATCTGGAGGAGAGGATGCATATTGGGAGGGATTTGGGGACTGCAGGTAGTTTGACAGGGAGAGGGAACCATAGAGCCTCCAGAGGTTACAGAAATGCAAAGAGCTGTAGGGCCTGCAGGAGTTCATGGAGATGGGCAGGTTGGGAGGGATGGAGCAGTTTACAGGGATAAGGATAGTGATAGGACAGTGCTGGTTTATACTGACAGGGACTATTTAGGGAATGGAGCAGATTACAGAGATAATGTCGGTTGTATAGACTGGAAGAAAAAAACATACATATAGAGGGTAGTTGGGACTGAACAGGTTTAGAGATATCAAAATTCTTAGGTTCTGGTGTTATTTAGACATGGAGGATGTGGAATCGGACAGGTTTTCCTGGAGATGAGAATAGCAATTTTGATTGGAGACAGTTACACAGATAAAGGAGCTAAGTAATCTCCTCCAGTTTGACCTAAGTGGGCAAGTGTTGTAGGGGAGGTTGTCGTTAACACAGATAGGGGTGTAAGAGCTGGAGAAGTTTATGCAGATGAGTAGATGGGTGGAAATATTGGAAGAGCTTACATTGACAGGGTGGGTGACAATGATGAGAGCATGTTACACAGATCGCAGGTCCTTGAGGAACTGGATTGGAACAGTCACAGGGACTGGAGTGGGTTCGACAGATCGGAGTGTGGCAGAGACCTGAGAAGATTATTGGGTCTCCACAGATTGATTGTGTCTTTAGGGCTGGAAGAGGTTTGGTAGAAACGGAAACCGTAAACCCAATGCATACCATCTTCATTTGCCAGACTAGAGCCTCAATATCCCTCATCAGCCAGGGATCCCTAAACCTGCCATTTTCCCTTCACCCTAACAGGAACATTCTGACCCTGGATTTTTAGTATCACACTTTTAGAAGCCTCCCAGTTTCCAGCCATTTCTTTTCCTTCAAACAGACTCACCCACCCAACCTCTGCTAGGTCCTGCTTCATGGCCCCAAAACTGATTGTGTTCCAGCATAGCTCCTTAACCTGTGGACCTCTCCTATCATTTTTATATTTATGTTGAAACTAAGACAGTTGCCGTCACTGGACCCAAAGTGCCCTCCGACTGACACTTCAGTCACTTCCTCATTTCATTTTCTCAGGGGAGATTCAATGTTGTGCCCACCTGAGTAGAGTAGGACCATCTACTTATTTGTCAAGGAAACTTTCTTGGACCCATTTGACAAACTGTTACCGATATGGGTCTTTTATTCTCTGAATGCATAAGCCAATCCAGGGGAAATTAAAATCTCCAATCAATACTACTCTCTTATTGCTACAATCTCTCTACATCTGCTCTTCTCATACCCGCTGGCTATTTGCGAGTCTGTAATGCAGTTCCAACAAAGTGACCGCACCCTTCTTCTTTCTAACTCCTAACCATATGGCCTCATTTGATGATTCTTTAGGAGTATCCTCTCTGAACACTGTTGTTATGTTCTCCCTTATCAAAAGGGCAACTCCCCCTCCTCATTTACTTGTCTTTCTGTCACACTTGTACCTACTGAATCCTGGAACACTGAGCTGCCAGTCCTGCCCTTCTTTCAGCCATGTTTCTGTTATGGCTATAATATTCCAGTCGTCAGAGCCAATCCATGCTTCTGAGCTCGTCTGCCTTACCAGTCAGGCCTCATGTGTCAAAATAAATGTCCTTTAAACCTTTTCCCTCCCTTGACTGTGCCCCTGGATATCCTGAAAGGGAAACTTGCTCTCGGTGGCTGGTGTATTTTCCTCTGACTGGCCGATGGTTTCTCTCTTTTTCAGAATCCCAATCGCCTGGCAAACCAGATTAAGTCCTCCCAGGTAACACTTGCAAATCTCCCTCCCAGGTTGCTAGTACCCCTCTGTTTCAAGTCTAATCCTCTCCCCTTTTCCAGGTCACCTCTACTGCAGAAGAGATCCCAATGATCCAAGACTAAAAACCTTTCCCCTCCACAAACCCCTCAGTCGCTCATTCATCGGCTTATCTTTCTATTTCCGTATCACTGGCGAGTGGCACTAGGAGTAATCTGGAGCTCACTGCCCGTGTAGTCTGCTTTTTAACTTCTTACCTAACTCCCAATACTCACTTGACCAGAACCGACCTAACTGTATCTATGTCGTGTGTACTGATGTGCAAAATTACTACAGGTTGTTTGCCTTCCTACTGGAGAAAATGGCAAAATCTGACCTCCGCTTCCGAAACAAGGTAGGAAAAGGGACTGAGGTGTTAGTTGGGGAGCACTTTGACAAAGAGAGCACAACTATATTAGTTTGAAAACAGTTATGGAAAAGGACAGGCCTGATCTACAAGTGAAACATCAATATTTGCCTGCTCCAATCCAGAAGGTATTGGTCAAAAGCTTTTAACAGTTGATTGTGGAGACTATTTGCAGGTAAATGGACCTCAGGCAGGTGGAAAGCTTTCAAAAGAAAGATAAAATGAGAATACAGGGTGAGGATATTTCTGTTAGTGTGAAGGACAATGCTGTTTACAAGTAGAAAATTCTGGATGACTGGGGATATTGAGGTTCTGGTCAAGAAAAAGGTGGTTCATGTCATATGTGGCCAGCTGGATTCCTCAAAGAACATTGTGGGTACAGTAATACACTGAAGAGGGAGAGCAGGAGGGCAAACAGGAGACCTGAGAAAACTTTGGCTGGTAATGCTGAGGAAAATCCAAAGGGATTCTTCATGAATACTAACGACAGAAGATTAACTAGGCACAGAATGTGTCCCCTTGAAGATCAATGGGATAATCCATGTGACAAACCACAGGAGATGGGTGAGACCCTTAACGAAATTTTCACATCAGTACTTAAAGACTGGGGAATTGAGGGAATAAAGTCTTCAAAAGACTCCGCATATCAGAACAAGAGTTACTGGAGATTTTAAAATGCGTAAAAAATAGACAAATCATTGGAGCTAATCATGTATATCTGAGGACATTAGGGGTAACTCAGGAAGAAGTGCCCCTTAAAGTGGTATTCATATCAGTGACAACCACGGGGGATGAGCTGGAAGCCTGTTCAAGTAGTGTCTCACAAACTTGACTAGTTTGTTGAACAGGTGACTAAGAAGATAGATGATGACAGAACAGGAGACTTTGTCTATACTGACAACAGCAAGGCCTTGGACAGGGTTTAGTGTGGAACACTGGCTAGTCAGGTTAGATCACATGGGAGCAGGGAGAGGTATCCAACTGGAAACAAAATTGGCTAGACATGAGGAGACAGAGGGTGGTGGGAGAGGGTTGTGCAGACTACGGGCCTATCACTAGCGGTGTGCAATAAGGAATAGTATTAGATCCAATGTTATGCTCATTTACAGAAATTATTTCGGTAAGAGCATAGGAGTCATTGTTCGAAAGTTTGTTGATGGAAGTATGGATAGAACACGGGTTATAGTGCGCAGGGAATACAGTTATCGTGGGGGATCTCGAACAACAGTCAGTGCGCCAAGGAATGAAAGATGGAGTTGAATTCAGGTGCTGGATTTTGTTAAAACAAACTAGGGAGGACTAATACGCTTAATGGTCGGACCCTGGGCAGTGTTGGCGAACAGAGAGAGCGAGACCAAGGAGTATCGTTTCATTGGATGTGGCATCACACGTGGACTGGGTGAGGAAAGGGCATTTAGCAGACTTACTCTCATAGGTCATAGCAAAGACTACATGAGTTGATACATCATGATACGGCTGTACAAGACATTGTTGGGTCCCCAGTTGGAGTACTGCATAGAATTCTGATCCTCCTGCTTTAGGAAGCATTTCCTGAAACTGTAAATGGAGCAAAGATTGACGAAAATGTTATTGATACTGGAGGGTTTGACAGAAACTGAGAGGCTGCATAAGTTGGAAAGCAACATAGGGAGATGAGATAGAATTGGCATTTTAGGTTAAGGAGAATGCAAGGAAACTCTATAGCACACAAGTACAAAAAAACAACTAGAGAGACACTAGGGCCCCGCAAAGATAAATAAGGCCATCCATGAGTGGAATCACAGAAGATGTGTGAGACCCTAAATGATCATTTTATGTCAGAAATTACTGCGGACAAGTCAGTTAAAGACACAGTGATGGCTTGAAAAAAGTTCTCTTTACAGAAGAGGTGGTGCTGGAGGTCTGAGGACACAAAGGTAGAGAAAGTACTAAGTCCTGAACATGTGTATCCCACTACATTGTGGCAAAGTAGTGGCAGGGACCCGAGCAGAAATATTTGTATCATTGTCCACGAGGAATACAGGTAAAGTGATTAGCCACGTCTTTACCCCAGGGTAGTGGAGTCCATAACTAGATTGGATCGAAGTGCTGAGGTAGGAGATGTTAGCAATTCTGCAAAGTCTAAAAATAGATAAGTCCCCAAGGCTGGATGTGATTTATCCTCGGATTCTCTGCGAATCCAGGGAGGAGATTGCCATGCCTTTGGCTTTGATGTTTCTGTCGTCATTGTTTACAGGAATAGTGCCAGAAGGTTGGAGGAGAGCAAATGTTCTCCCCCTAGAATAGATTACTTACAGTGCGGAAACAGGCCTTTCGGCCCAACAAGTCCACACCGACCCTCTGATGAGCAACCCACCCAGACTCATCCCCTTACATATGTCCCTTCACCTAACACTATGGGCAATTTAGCATGGCCAATTTACCTAACCTGCACATTTTGAACTGTGGGTGGAAATCGTAACATCTGGAGGAAACCCACACAGACACGGGAAGAATATGCAAATTTCACACAGACTGTTGGCTGAGGCAGGAATTGAAGCCGGGTCTCTGGTGCCAACCCAAGGAGGGGAGTGGCGACCATCCTGGTAGTTATAGACGTGTGAGCCTTAATTTGATGCTGGGTAATGTATTGGAAAGGCTTGTAAGGGATAGGATTTATATTCATCTGGAGATGAGTAAGTTGATTAGGGATAGTCAACACGATTTTGTGAAGGGTAGGTCGTGCCTCACAAACTTATTGAGGTCTTTAAGAAGGAGTACAAGACAGAGATGGATGAGAGTAAAGCAGTTGATATGGTGTATACGTATTTCAGTAAAGTGTTTACTAAGGTTCCAATGGTAGGTTATTACCGATAATATGGAGGCATGAGATTTTGGGTGATTAAGCAGTTTGGATCAGAAATTGGCTCACTGAAAGAAGACAGAGGGTAGTGGTTGATGAGAAAGATTGATCCTGGAGTTCAGTTAGTATTGGATACTGCCAGGATGTGTTTTGGGTCCACTGTTGCTGTCATTTATATAAATGACCTGAATGAGGGCATTAAAGGATGGGTTAGTAAATTTACAGAAGACACGAAGGTTGGTAGAGATGTGGATAGTGACGAAAGATGTTGTAGGTTACAGAAAGGTATAGATAAGCTGCACAGCTGTACTGAAAGTTCGCAAATGGAGTTTATTGTTGAAAGGTGTGAGGTGATTCACTCTGAAGGGAGTAACAGGAACACAGAGTACTGGGATAATGGTAAGATTGTCGGTAGTATAGATGAAGAGAGAGTTCTCTATGTCCATGTACATCGATCGGTGAAAGTTGCCACCCAGGTTTAAGGAGCCATTCAGTGTGTGAGCTTGTATTGGTAGAGGGATTGAGTTTCGGAACCATTAGATAATGCTGCAGCGGTACAAAACTCTGGTGTGGCCACATTTGTTCAGGTCACTGCATTACAGGATGGATGTGTAAGTTTTGGAAATGATTCAGAGGAGATTTACTGGGAAGTTACCTGGTATGGAGGGAAGGTCTTATGGGGAAAGGCTGAGGGGCTTTAAGCTGGTTTTGTTCATGAGAATGTATTTGATGACAATTAATTGAGACATAAAAGATAAATCAGCAGGTGAGATGGGTTGGACAGTGAGAACCTTTTCTCTTGGATGGCGATGCCTAGCACGAGGGGAGATAGCTTTAAATTGAGGCAGATATTAATAAATAGATATATGATAGATGCCAGCGGTAGGTTCTTTACTCAGAATAGTCGTGGCCAACTTTAAAGGCATTTAAACGGTCTTTGGGTAGGCATAGGGACAAGAATTGGAATGGTGTTGGTTCGACTGGCTTCAGATTGGGTCGACAGGTTGGCGCAAAATCGAAGGCGGAAGGGGCTGTGTTGCGCTGCCATGTTCTGTGTTCTAGTGGGCATAAATATAAGATGGGAGAGGAAATACTTAAAAGAGATTTTAGGAGAAAATTTATTACACAGAGGATGGTGCAGTTATGGAATGAGCTTCCAGGGGAAATGGTAGAGAAAAGTACAATTACAACATGGAAAAGTTGGGCAGGTACATGGGGAGGAGAAGGTTTGAAGAATACCGGTCAAATGCAGGGAAACGCAACTCGTTCATGAGCTCTGGTCAGCATGGACTAGTTGGGTTGAAGGAACAGTTTCCATGCTGCATGGCTCTGTCTCCAGTTATTGGAGGAGGAGACTACCGAGATAAGGAATGTTGTAAACACTGAAGCAAGTTACAGCGATAGGGATTGTAGTCCGTAATGCAGTACATTTCAAATTTGCGGAGGGACTATTGGACTAGGAGGAGGTTACAGAGATAGGAACTGTTATTGGATTTACAAATTATTGAAGACATAGAGATCTGGAAAATCTGGAGAGAGACACAGAGAGAGAGAGAGAGAAAGCGAGAGCAAGAGCAAGAGTGAGATACTAAGTGATATCACCAGAGACCTGAAAGATATCAGGAAAACATAATTGTGTTGGAAGAATAGGTTTTGCTTCATGATGCACTGGTATAACCGGTCAGTAATGAGCAACCTATGAACAGGTGAAGTGATGGCCTCGTGGTATTATTGCTAGAGCATGTATCCAAAAGCTCAGCTAATGATTAAGGGATGCAAGCTGAAATCCCACCATCAGAAATGCTGGAATTTGAAATCAATAATTTTAAAAATAGTAATTAACAATCCACAAATATTTGTGAGACCATTGCTGATGTACAAAAAAACCAAACACTTGTCCTTTCGAGAAGGACATCTGCACATCCTCACGTGGTCTGCACGACGTACCCACAGCAAAGTGTTTGCCTCTCAATGACCCTCTGAAATGGCCGAGCAAGTTACTCAGCTCAAGGGCAGCTAGGTCTGGGCAAGAAAAGCTGGTCAGCCAGAAACACTCACATCCCATACCTGATTTAAAAAATAATCCATTGGGATGGTCCCAGTAGAACCGTGCTGGGACCAGGATCCTGGCCAATCATGTTGGTAGGTTTATGGACAGAGCTTTCAACTGACAGAGAGGATGCAGGGACAGGGTTCAGGTGAAAGGAGCTTTCCAAATCCAAAGAGAAAAGGTGTAGCATCGGAACAGCATGTGAATGTGGCTGAAGACAAGCAGTAAAGAACAGGATGGGACAGAGTTTAACTAAAATTGTACATCAGTGAATAGATTCGTGACGGAAAATTGTGGGAAAGAGTAAGTTATGTTTTATTTTGAATAGACAACGTCGCTGCAATAAGGTAGATGGAGGTAAGACTCAGATAAAAGAGATTTAGACAACAGAGAGACATGGATACAGGGTGAACAAAAATATTCAATGGTTCACAATCTTGTGCAGACTCAGGCAAAATGGGTAACGCTAATAATAATGGATAACAAAGGCGAAAGCATTTCAGCATTGATCATGAAGTATAATCAGTCTGAATGTAAATACTGGCTACTACTTGCCAAGTACACAAGCAGCAGAACAGTTTTAGACAACGAACAGTATTCCATTGCCCATCACTGCATTAAACAGGAACTCATTGGAATTGTTAAAAAAGGCTTGGGGATAATTCAGTGAAACTTCAATTTTCGTATAATCTTGTCAATCACACTGGCAACAGTGATATTGGAAGAGAGGTTGGGAAAATTTTTCAATGTTTCTTTGAATAACACATTGTGCAAATGGCTAGGGATGTAACTATGTCAGACCGACCGTTGTGTGATGGAACTTAGTGACTGAGTAATGTCACCTGGCGAGATCCTCTGGGAAATTTTGATAAAGTGCAGTTTAAAGGAATTTAAAGTTTTAAAGTGAATCACAGTAAGGACAAATTACAACTAGAAACAAAAATAGCCAGTTACATGAGGTTGAGAGGAGAACTGACCAAGGTAAACAAGCTAAACAAACTGAAATATGTGTCTGTAAATGAACAATGGAAAACATTTGAGGGACAGTGAAAAATACTTAACAAAAGGACATTCCATTGAAACATAAAACCTCAGCAAGAAATTCCCACCCGTCCCTCACTCAGGACAAAATGGATCATATTAGATTATGAGGCTAAGACGATCATCAAAAAGTACTTAAAATCCTGAAGTAAGAGAATATTTGATGAGTAAGTGTTAAAGGGATTGCAAAGGGTCTGCTACCAGGAGGAGGGCAGTTTGAATGGGAATCCTGATCAGGGTTTAATGATACGACAGAAACAGGGAGAAGTGAAGGTGCTGGAGGTGGTGAGAGTGTTACAGAGGGTGGTCCGGGCCTGAACGGTCTTATAAAGCCAGTACAGATTGCTGAAGATGAAGGGGTTTGCAGGGATAGGGAGGGACACATGTATTTTAATTTATTCCTTAATGGGATGTGGGTGTCACTGATTGGACCAGCATTCTTTGTCCCATTGCAAATTGCCCAGAGGAAGCACAGAGTCAGCCATATTGTTGTGGTTCTGGAGTCACATGTTCGCCAGACCAGATTAGAATGTCAGATGTCCTTCACTAAATGAGGTAAGTGAACCTGATGAGTTCTTCCTACATATCAGCAATGGTTTTACGGTGACCTCACCAGTGTCTTATACAGACATAACATGGTAAAAACAAGGGCAGCAGATGCTGGAAACCAGTGTCTAGATTATCATGGTACTGGCAGGTCAGGCAGCATCTTGACATCCCAACTCTTACTCTCCATGCTCTGCCCAATGAAGATAACCGTCCCAAATGCCTGTTTCACCAGCCTGTCTACCTGTGACGAGCTGAAAATGTGTTGCTGGTTAAAGTGCAGCAGGTCAGGCAGCATCCAAGGATCAGGAAATTCGACGTTTTGGGCAAAAGCCCTTCATTCCTGATGAAGGGCTTTTGCCTGAAACGTCGAATTTCCTGTTCCTTGGATGCTGCCTGACCTGCTGCGCTTTAACCAGCAACACATTTTCAGCTCTGATCGCCAGCATCTGCAGACCTCACTTTTTACTGCATAACTGTGACACCACATTCAAAGAACTGTGTACCTGCATCCATGGGTCTCTGACTGACAACATTACCCAGGACCCGAACATTAACTTTACAAGTCCCACTCTGGGTTATTTTACCAAAATGGAACATTTTGCATTGATCTAATTAAACTCCATCTGCTATTCTTCAGCCCACTATCCCAGCAGTACTGTTCATCCTGTTGAATCACAGACAGCCTTCTTCACTGTCCATTTTACCACCTATTTCAGTATCACTCAAAACACGTACTTACCAGGAAACCAATATTCCCATCCAAACCATGTATCCAAATGACAAACAATATTGGACCCACTGCACCGCTGGTCACATGCCTCCAGTCAGAAAAACGACACGTCTCCTATCACCCGCTGTCTCCTACCATCAAGCCAATTTTGTAACCAGTTGACTACCTCCTCCTGAATGTCATATCTTTTTACACTGATCTGAGCTTATTAGGAGAAAGTGAGGACTGCAGATGCTGGAGATCAGAGCTGAAAATGTGTTGCTGGAAAAGCGCAGCAGGTCAGGCACCATCCAAGGAGCAGGAGAGTCGAGGTTTCGGGCATGAGCCCTTCTTCAGGAATTTATTACCCAGCTTATTACCCAGTTTACCATACGGAACATAGAACACAGAACAGTACAGTACAAGAACCTTCGGCCATGATGCCATACCAACCTTTTACCCGACTGTAAGATCAAACTAACCTACATACCCTTCATTTTACTATCATCCATGTGCCTAACCAAGATTCTATCAAATGTCCCGTTACACCCATCGACCACTCTCTCTGTAAAGAACCTCGATCTGAAATCTCCCAATACCCATCCTCTAATCACCTTAAAATTATGCCCCCTAATACCATGCATGCCATGGAATAAAGAGGTCTCTCACTGTTCACTCTATCTTTGCCTTCACAACCTCTTATTCACCTCTACCAGTTCGCCCCTCAACCCTTCTTCACTCCAATGAGAACAGTCTAAGCTCACTCAACCTTTCTTCATAAGATATGCTCTCCAGTCCAGGCAACATCCTGGTAAATCTCCTCTTCACCTTCTCTAAAACTTCCAAATCCTTCCTGTAATGAGGGGATCTGAACTGAGCATAATATTCTAAGTGGCTTCTAAACAGGGCTTTCTAGAACCGCAGCATTACCTCATGGCTTTAAAACTCAATCTCCCAGCTAATGAAAGCCAATAAAACATATTCCTTCTTAACAACATTATCAGCTTGGGTGGCAAATTTGACAGATCACTGGTCATGAAATCCAAGATCCATCTGTTCCTCCACACTATCCAGTATTCTGTCTTTTTTCCCGTATTCTGCAAAATGAATCATTTCACACTTTTCCAGATTTGACTTCATCTGCCACTTCTCAGCCCAGCTCTACATCCTGTCAATGTCCCGTTGCAACCTCCAACAGACCTCCACACAATTCACCACTCCACCAACCTTCGTATCATTGGCAAAGTTTCCATCCCACTCTTCCACTCACACATCCAAGTCATTCTGAAGTCACAAAGAGCAGAGGTCCCGTAACCTCTCCCTGCAGAAAATCACTGGTCTTCGAGCTCCAGGCTGAATGCTTTCCATCTGTCATCATCCTCTGTCTTCTATGGGCCAGGAATTCTGTATCCAGACAGACAGGTTTCCCTGCATCCCACGCTCTGTACTTTTTCAATGAGCGATAAATGCATTTTGTCACATTCCCAAAGGATTCAACAAGATTTGTGAGGCATGACCTGTCCCTTGCAAAGCCATGCTGACTCTCTGTAATCAAGCTATGGTTTTCCAAGGAATCATGAATCCTGTCTCTCAGCGTCCTCTCCAATAATCTGCACATCACAGTCTGAAGACTGACAGGTCCGTAGTTCCCAGGATTATCTCTATTCCCTTTCTTGAAAAACTTGTGACTGATTCACCTAACCTGCTCATCTTCAGACGGTGCGTGGAAACCGGAGCACCTGTCGGAAATCCATGCAGACATGGAGAGAATGTGCAACCTCCACACAGACAGTCGCCTGGGGCTGGAATCGAAATTGCGCCCCTGGTGCCGTGAGGCAGCAGTGCTACCCACTGAGCCACCGTTCTGGCCATATAACTGGCTAGAGCCCTGCTTCTGATTTTTGGTTCATCAATGTTAATTTAGAATCCTTCCTCCTTCTGACTAGATGTTCTACATCCCTTGGAACCTTGCCAAGTGCTTTGCTGAAGTCCATGTAGACAACGTTGACTGCTCTGCCTTCATCTATTTCTTGGCCAACTCCTCAAAGAATCAATCCAGTTTGTGAAACATGGTTTTCCACTCACAAAGCCATGCTGACTATCTCTAATCAGCGCTTGCCTTTCCAAATATATGTAGCTCCTTTCCCTCAGAATCTCCACCAACAACTTACTCAGCACTGGGCTCACGGGGTTGTAATTTCCTGGTGTTTCCCTGCAACCCTTAAGTGATGAAACAGCATTAGCTGCCCTGCACTCTTCTGGTAACTCATTGTGTCTGTTGATAATATAAATATTTCTGCTGGGGACACTGCAATCGCTTCCCTAGCTTCCCACAATATTCTCGGATAGATCTAATGAGCTCCTGAGGATTGATCTCCCTTTAATTATTTTAAGATTCTTGCACTTTTTCTTCTCTGTTGAAGGTTAGTGGGCGGCACGGTGGCACAGTGGTTTAGCACTGCTGCTTCAGAGACCCGGGTTCCATTCCCGCCTCAGGCGACCGACTCTGTGGAGTTTGCACGGTGTCTGCGTGGGATTCTTCTGGGTGCTCCGGTTTCCCCCACACAGTCCTAAAATGTGCGGGCCAGGTGTAGGGGTATTGTGGGTTGCGCTTCGGTGGGTTGGTGTGGACTTGTTGGGCCGAAGGGCCTGTTTCCACACTGCAAGTTATCTAATCTAATCTCCTTACGATTCTTTCCAATACATCGCTATCTAGCTCCCGAGCTCCCATGTCTTTCTACACAGTCAATTCTAACTTTGTCTAATTTCTCAACCACCTTCTGATAGGTAAGATGGCCTATTCTCTACCACGTTACTCCTTAGCCCTGATTGAAACTTGTGTAAAGGTTTCTGAAAATTTAAGTAAACCATATCCTCGGCACAGCCACTCCTACACCCGTATCTATTCTTCCATTTATACTCACACCAATAAAAATACAATCCAACAGGCTCAAAACCACATTCTCTTTTTATTAAGTGCGTTTCTAAGGTTCCAGTTATTGTATATTGACATATCCTTTCTAACACATTCCAGCTCCCGACTTACTGTCAGGCTTACACGGTTTGGTTTTAGGCTGACAGCAGAAAGGGTTGTGGGAGTTCTTGTTTCTCAATCTGAAAAATGTAGCTTACAGGGTGAAAAGTCATAGAGGCTTTGGAAATCGGGAGGTTCGTGGTGACTGAAGGACATTATGGAAATAGGGAATGATGTGGGGCCTGAAAGAGGCCAAAGAGGTCTGGAGGACTATTGGGCCTGAAGGAGGTTGCACAGATCAGCAGGATCATGGGGATTGAAGGAGTTTACTCTGAATGCGAGGGTCGTCGGGTCGGATGAGATTATGGAGATAGGGAGGGTTGTGGGCATATTGGAGGTTGTGGAGTTAGGGAGGTTTGCGGGGAATGATTCAGGTTACATAAATAGGAAGAGTCGTGGGGACTGAAGGAATTTATGGAGATAGGGAGAGCTGTGGGGACTGAAGGAGGTTATATAGATAGTACGTTTATAGAGAAGCACAGGAAAGAAGAGCAGATATCGACCATTTGACTACAGAGTCGGTCCCACCATTCAATATGATCAGGACTGATCATCTAACCCAGTACAGTATTCCTGCTTTCACACTTACTCTGATATTATAGTGACTACTGGCATTTAGTGATACAGCGGGCTGTAGTAACTGGGACGGGTGGTGGAGGGGCGGGGTTGTCTTACAGAGATAGGGATGGGTTGTGGAAGCTGGAACAGGTGACATATACAGGGAGGGTTTTAGGAATGGGAGGAATTTACAGGGATTTGGAGGAATGCAGGGATGGGACGTGGTAAAAATCACAGGGAGGATTTTGGGAGCTCCATCTGAAACGGGTACAGCTGAGAACAGAAATGAGCCAAACAGTCAGGACAGGCATGGACAAGGTAGGACTAATAAATTAAGCTGCATATACTTTCATGCAAGGGGCCTAACGGGGAAGGCAGATGAACTCAGGGCATGGTTAGGAACATGGGACTGGGATATCATAGCAATTGCAGAAACATGGCTCAGGGATGGGCAGGACTGGCAGCTTAATGTTCCAGGATACAAATGCTACAGGAAGGATAGAAAGGGAGGCAAGAGAGGAGTGGGAGCGACATTTTTGATAGGGGATAGCATTACAGCTGTGCAGACGGAGGATATTCCCAGAAATGCATCCAGGGAAGTTATTTGGGTGGAACTGAGAAATAAGAAAGGGATGATCACCTTATTAGGATTGTATTAAAGACAACACAATAGTCAAAGGGAATTTGCCAAACAAACTTGTAAGGAGATCTCAGCTATCTGTAAGAATAATAGCGTATGTATGGTAGGGGATTTTAACTTTCCAAACATTGACTGGGACTGCCATAGTGTTAACGGTTTAGGTGGAGAGGAATTTCTTAAGTGTGTACAAGACAACTTTCTGATTCAGTATGTGGATATACCTACTAGAGAAGGTGCAAAACTTGACCAACTCTTAGGAAATAAGGCAGAGCAGGTGAGTGAGGTCTTAGTGGGGGAGCACTTTGGGGCCAGCGACCATAATTCTATTTGTTTTAAGACAGTGATGGAAAAGGATACACCAGATCTACGAGTCGATGTTCTAAGTTGGATAAAGGCCAATTTTGACGATATTAGGCAAGAACGTTTGAAAATTGATTGGAGGCAGATGTTCACGGGCAAAGGGATGGCTGGAAAATGGGTAGCCTTCAGAAATGAGATAAAAGAGTCCAGAGAAGAATGTTGCTGTCAGAGTGAAAGGGAAGGCTGGTAAGTATAGGGAAATCTGGATGACTAAAGAAATTGAGTGTTTGGTTCAGAAAAAAGAAGGAAGCATATGTCAGGTATAGACAGGATAGATCAAGTGAATCTTGAGAAGAGTATAAAGGAAGTGTGAGTACACTTAAGGGGAATTCAAGCGAGGAGACCTACTGCTGACAATGTAATGGACTATGGACTCCCTCACTTCCCTCAGTAAGCTGGGATAGATGTTAGCAGCCTTTCTGCGGCAACGAACCGTGTAAATAGAGTCAATGGTTGGGAGGTTGGAGTCGGTGATGGCATGGGCTGTGCACACAACCTTCTGTAGTTTCTAACGGTCTTGAAAAGAGCAGTTGACACACTAGGCCGTTTTGCACCCGGACAGTACGCTCTCAATAATGCATTAGTCGAGATAGTGCATGCTGAATTTCCTGATCCACCAGAGGAAAGAGAGGCGTTGTTGAAACCTCTTGACTGTCACACCTGCGTGAGAAGTCCAGGACAGGTTGTCAGTTATCGTCACTCCGAGGAACCTGACACTCTGCACTGTCTCAACCATCGGTCTAAATGGGAGTGTGTTCCCTCGTTTCTTTCAGAAGTCAATGATCACTTCTTTACTATTGCCGAATTTGAGAGAGAGGTTATTATCATTACACCAAGCCCCCAAATGTTCTATCTCTGTTCTCGTTGTTTGATATCTGTCCTGCTATGGTAGTGTCAGCAGCGAACTTGTAGATGGTGCTTGTTTGAAACTTGGCAACCAACTGTGGGTGTACAGGAAGTACAGTTGGGAGCTGAGGACACAGCTGTGGGTATATAGGGAGGATGGTAAAGGGCTGAGGACACAGTCATGGGTACCCAGTGAATACAGTAGGGTGCTGAGGGCACAGCCGTGTGTGTACGTGGAGTACAGTGGGGGATGGAGACACAACTGTGGAAGTACAGTGAGTACAGTAGGTGTCTGAGGACAAAGCTGTGGGTATACAGGGAGGATGGCAAAGGGCTGAGGACACTGTCATGGCTGTACAGGGAGTACAGTAGGGGGCTGAGGACACAGCCCTGTGTACACAGGGAGTACAATAGGGGGATGAGTGAACAGCCATGGGTGTATTGGGAGGACAGTAGGGGGCTGAGGACGTACAGTGAGTACAGTTGGGGTCTGAGGACACAGATGTGGGTATACAGGGAGGATGGTAAAGGGCTGAATGCACAGCCGTGGTTGTGCAGGGAGTATAGTAGGGGGCTGAGGACACATTCATCTGGAACTCCTGTGTTGCATGTTAATATGGAGGAGGTGCAGTTACCTATCTTCACTGATCGTGATGTGTGGGTCAGTATGCTGGGGATCAAATGGCAGAGAGAGGAGATGAGAGTATGGTCATGGGGTTTTGTGATCAGCCTGGACGGGATATTGATGTTGAAGATGAAGCTGTACTCAATGAGCAGCAGTCTGGTGTAGGTGCCCTTGTTGTCCAGATGTCCTAGGGATGAGTGCAGGGTTCGTGATATGATATTCATTGTGGACCCATTACATCCGTAAGCAAATTATTGGAGATCAGGGCAGGTTGAGAAACTGGAGATGGTGTGGGCCATAACCAGCCTCTTGAATCACCTCATAGTTTTTTCAGGTTGGAGCCACTGCGCGGTAATAATTAAGGAATGTTGCATGAGCTTCCACACTTACTTTCTTCACTTTCTTGGGGACGTCGGCTTCAGGGGGGAGAAGCTGAGGATGTAGTAAATTACCTTTGCCAGTTGGTCCACACAGGATCTGAGTGCTCAGCCCGGAACCTCGACAAGGCCTATCACTTTCCTGATTTGACTCACAGAAAGACTTATCATGCCTGCAGCAGTGAGAAAGGACACAGGTTCAACCTAACAGTCACACAGTCATTCATCATAGCCAACACCTCCCCCACCTCCCTCCGTCGTCATCAACACAGTGACATTGTTCGGTCTTTGCATCACACAGTGAATGTTGAGATAGAGTAACACCAATAGTCTGGGATTGTGCACAGGTATAATTCCAATCAATCCACTACGTTAACCTGAATGGAGTCAACACCTAGAGTGTTGTCCTTTGTAGCTGGTGGATAGTCCTTCGGGAGTCAGGAAACATCTTATACAAGAACCACCTGGACAAAGGACATGAGGGAATTTTTGCTAAGTTTGCAGATGATACAATGATGGATTTTGGATGGGCAGCTGATTTTGAGGAAGTGGGGAGGCTTCAGAAAGACTTGGACGCTTTAGGACGGTGGGAAAACACATAGCTGATGGAACACAATATGGAAATGTGTGAGATTATGCACTTCCGTAGGCGGAATAGAGGCAGACACTATGTTCTAATATGATCCACTAAATCTGAAGCATAAAAGGATTTTGAAGCAATCGTCCTGTCTTATGTTTAATGTGCAGGTTCAATTGGCAATTAGGAAAGCAAATGCAATGTTAGTATTCATTTCAAGAGAGCTTGAATACAAGCGAGGAGACCTACTTCTGACAATGTAATGGACTATGTTGGAGGTGATCCGTCCTGGAGATGACAGCTTGTCATATGAGCAGCTGTTGAGAGCTCTTTTATCAATACTCGATAAAATTTAGAATAATGGGAGGCGAGACATCTGATAGAAACTGATCGATTACTGCAAAGATTGATACAGTCAGCGTTTAGAAGATATTTCCACTCGTCATAGAGACAATGACAAAAGGGTAGTTTCAGAGTGAAGGAATAGGCTGAAAGGTCTAAATCTATTGCTATATCTCATGCCCATATGATAATATAGTCTATTATTCAGTACAAAATTGTAAGTCTCTGACCTGCTCTTGTAACCATGGTATTTGTATGTTGTTTTGACTTCACGTTCTGGTCAATGTTAACATCTGTGCTACGGATGGTGTCCATTCATATTTTGAATATGAGGTCCTATCTGTGAGTCTCATCTGGCGGGAGAACATTGTTACTACGATAATTGTCATTTTCTATCTGGTATTTTTGATCAAACGATCCTGTTACGCCAGTATTGTTGATTTAAACAAAACAGGTGCAATTTATCACAGCACTCAGCAACATATGTCATCGAATACTGAACACCCTTCTAATAACAGAAAAGTCGAAAATGTTCAATATTAGAAACACTGCTTTCCTGTTCATGTTCAAACCAGCTAACCAGTCCCTTCGAGATGCTCAACTTGGAACTATTTAAAAAAAATCTTTTGTGGATGTGAGCATCACTGGATGTGCCCAGCATTTCTTGCCCGTCCATAGTTGCTCCCTTGAGAAGGTGGTGCTGAACTGCCTTCTTGAACTGCTGCAATCGACTTTCTGTGCGTTTACCCACGAGTGATTAAGGAGGGAATTCCAGGGTTTTGTCCCACCCACAGTGAAGGAAATACGATCTATTTCCAAATCAGGATGTTGACTGGTTTGGAGGGGAATTTGAAGGTAGTGGTGTTCCCAAAAATCTACTGGCCTTGTCATTCCAGATGGAAGTGTTCGTGAGATTGGAAGGAGCTGTCTTTGGATCTTTGGGGAATTTCTCCATTGTGTCTTGTAGATAGTACACACTGCTGCTCCTGAGCGACCCTGGTGAAGGGAGTGAATTCTTGTGGATGTGGTGAAAATCAAATCGGCTGTTTTGTGCTGGATGGTGTCAAGCTTCCTTAATGTTTTGGGGCTGTACCCATTCAGGCAAGTGAGGATATTCCATTTCATTCCTGACTTGGACAGGCTTTGGGTAGTCAGAAGGTAAGTTACTCGTGCAGTATTCCTAGCCTCTAATCTGCTGTTATATTCATGTTGAGTTTCTGGTCAATGATACTCTCCAGGATATTGATAGTGGGGGAGTTTAGTGGTGATACTACTGCTGAATACAAAGTGGTTATATTTTTTCTTATTGGTGATAGTCATATTCTGAATTTATGTAGTGCAAATGTTACTTGCCACTTGCCAGCCCAAGCCTGGATATTGTCCAGTTCTTATTGCTTTGGTTATGGATTGCTTCTGCATCTGAGCATTTGCGAATGGTGCTAAACATTGTGCAGTCATCATCGAATATCCCCACTTCTGACCTTATGATGAAACGAAGGTCATTGATGAAGCAGCTGGAGACGTTTGGACCCAGGACACTTTCCTAAGGGACTACAGCAGAGATGTTCTGGAGCTGAGATGACTGACCTCGAACAACAATGACCATCTTCCTATCTGTCAGGTATGACTCCAATAATCGAGTGTTGGCCCATGATACCAATTTTTCTTGGGCTCCTTGACGTCACATTTGGCACGTGCAGCCTTGATGTCAAGGGCTGGAATTCAGTTCCTTTTTCTATGTTTGAACCAAGGCAGTGATGAGGTCAAGAGCTGTGACCCTGGCAAACCCCAAACTGGGCGTCACTGAGCAGGTTATTTTTGAGCAGGTGCTGCTTGATAGCACAGTTGATGACACCTTCCATCACTTTACTAATGATAGAGAGTAGATTGATAAGGCGGTATTTAGCGGGTCAAATTTGTCCTGCTTTTTATTTACAGAACATATTTGAGCAGTTTTTCCTCATTGTCGGTTTGTAAACATACTGGAACTGCTTGGTTAGGGGAGCGAGATGTTCTGGAGCATGAGTCTTCAGTACTGTTGCCGGCATGTTTCCAGGGCCCATAGCCTTTGCAATATCCAGTGTCTTCAACCGTTTCTTGATATCAGTTAATCGAATTTGCTGAAGACTGCTATCAGTAATTACTTAGATTACTTACAGTGTGGAAACAGGCCCTTCGGCCCAACAAGTCCACACCGACCCGCCGAAGCGCAACCCACCCATACCCCTACATATACCCCTTACCTAACACTACGGGCAATTTAACATGGCCAATTCACCTAACCCGCACATCTTTGGACTGTGGGAGGAAACCGGAGCACCCGGAGGAAACCCACGCAGACACGGGGAGAACGTGCAAACTCCACACAGTCAGTCGCCTGAGGCGGGAATTGAACCCAGGTCCCTGGCGCTGTGAGGCAGCAGTGCTAACCACTGTGCCACCGTGCCGCCATGATGGGGACCACCGGAGGAGGCCGAAATAATGGATCATCCACTCAAAACTTCTGACTGAAGATTTCTGCGAAAGCCTCAACCTTATCTTTCACACTGATGTAATGGGCTCGTCCATCTTTGAGGTTGGGAATATTTGTGGAGCCTCCGGCGCCGGTGAGTTGATTAATTATCCACCACCATTCACAATCAGATTAGAAGGACTGTACAGCCTAAATCGGATGCATTGGTTCTGGGATAGCTAAGCTCTGTCTGTCCCTTTTTTTTATGCTATCTGGCAAGCAACTATTTCTGCTTGGAAGCTTCAGTAGATGAACATTTTATCTTTATATATTCTTGGTTCTGCTCCTGGCATGCTCTCCTGCATACTCCATTGAACCAGGGTTAATCCTCTGGCTTGATGGTAATGGTTGAGTGGGGGACATGCTGGGCCGTGCCGTTACAGATTGTGCTGGAGTATAGTTCTGCTGCTATTGATGGTCCGCAGTGTATTATGGACGCTCAGTGTTGAGTTGCTGGATCTGTTCAAAGTCTGTGCCA
Organism: Hemiscyllium ocellatum; assembly: GCF_020745735.1. Classification (NCBI taxonomy): domain Eukaryota; kingdom Metazoa; phylum Chordata; class Chondrichthyes; order Orectolobiformes; family Hemiscylliidae; genus Hemiscyllium; species Hemiscyllium ocellatum. The sequence goes on along the minus strand of NC_083448.1, from coordinate 820,530 downwards.
TTTAGCATGGTGATAGTGTCACACAACACTTTACACTTTATGGAGACAATAGACTTTGTCTCCAAAAGTACAGTGTGTGGTCACTTTTACCGATATTGCCATGGACATACACATCTGCAGTTGGTAGGTTGGTAAGGATGAGGACAGGTATGATTTTTTTTACCCTCTCTTTCATTCCCTCACCACCTTCTGCAGACCCAATCTAGTAGCTATGTCCTTAGGAGCCGACCAACACGATCAGTCGTACTGCTGCCAAAACCAATCTTGATGGTTGACTTTGAAATCCCCCATCCAGAAGACACTTTGTGCCCTTGCCGCAGTCAATGCTTTCTCAAGTGTTGTTCAACATGGAAGAGGGCTGACTCAGCTGAGAAACAACATTACGTGGTAATCGGTAAGATGCACATTTGCTCATGTTAATTTCGGTCGTTTCTGTAAGGTATGATTCCGTGAGTATGACTACGTTAGGCTGTTGCTTGACTAGTCTGTAAGGCAATTGTTCCAGTGTTGGCACTCGACCTCAGATGTTAGTAAGTGAGACTTTGCAGGTTCTACAGTCTGTTTGTTTGAACAGACATTTCGAGGCAGCTGTACACCAGAGAAGAGCAGGAAAGGATAATGGGTGATTGTGCACTGTAGCTGTCACCGGACCAGCATGTCTGTCCAGGAAGTATTTATTGTGTGTCAGAGAAGCTCAATTATTATGGCATGGATGGAGGCCATTCAGCCCATCGTACAGTCGCAAGCTCTCCAACTGCACAATTGGAGATAGAGAGAGTATGTGAAGTGAGATTGTGTGAGAGAAAAATAAACAAAGAGAAAGCGAGTAAAGGGAGATATACTGAGACAATATATAAAGTGGAGCGACTGAGTGAGCGGGAGAGCAAGAGCTGTTAGATGAGGGTGAAGTTAGATAGATCAGAAGACTGCATTACGCTAGATAAATATGGACAGACAGAAGTTAGAAGTTTTATTTCGAACTTCTTCAGGACAGCAAGCCCTTTGTCTGGGCGCCATACACTGTGAGCACTGTGCTGATACTGGCTATCATCCCAGATTATTTATTTCCAACTATATCACAGAGCTGGGTTACTGAGAGCTAAACAGAACCCAGTAGGCCAATAGATTGGTTCCATGGAGAAAGCAGAGGTTTTAAATAGACTGTGCCAAGAGCAGCAGGAAATGATAACGACAACCCCGCCTCCACGATCCCCCACCCCCACCCCGCCACAAAAATACTGTATGAGAGACTCGGCCAGAGAATCTCAGTGAGGGGACTCACTGACAGAGGTGAAATCACGATCTGAGCTGTGGGTCAAATAATGATTAATAAAGTTTGCATTCCACTTTCCTAGTTAAGTAATTCACATTTCAATTTATACAGCTCAATAGCAGGAGTGTATTTTGACAATGTTACCTCTTTGTACTTTGAATATTGGTGTGCACAGAAAATTATTTTGTTCATGTATTTTATATTGCATAACCACATTTCATTAATATTGTCTCTGCTAATTCCTCATTGTAGATGTATTCTTGAATCTGTTCTTCATATGAGTTATAAAAAGTAATGTTCCAATTCTGGTAAAGGGGGAACATCACTGTCCCTCCACACAGTCTAATCAGCCATGTCCCCCAGTTCTCTCCGTCTTCTGCCTTTTCCCCAATATTATAATCACAATGTAATCGAAGCCCATTAAATGACACTTCATGACAGTTCAGTAACACCGATAACATCAACAGCATGACCCACACCTGCCCTCCCTGATCCTGGAATAACAATCTGAACTGTGTTTGTCATGTGCAATTCTCTGTTAACGTATCCAAGCCGTTTGTGTGTTGTAACCCACGTTTTTGTTTTGCATATTTTGCTATCAAATCATGGATGATAGATATATTCTCAATGTTTTACTGATTTTGTAATGACTGATCACGAGTTACGGGATTTATTTCTGTATTTATGAACTGAGAATCATGTTTATGTTCGGTTAAACTTCTGGCATTACTTCCATATCCAAGGCTGACTGAATGATTACACACAATCAATCTGCCATCTTCAACATTCCTTCCTTCAGTCACACTCGCATATCACACCCAGAATGCACAAATGTTCAAAGTTATTTTGAATTTTAATAAAGTAGCATTGTTTTCCAAAGAATTGACTGGAGCTACTTGTTCAGTGATTGTAATTATGTCAGTCTCCGTGGATCGTATGCGTCCCTAAAGAGTTTCTCTGTTCTATCAATACGGGAATGCTTTCAGTGTTTTACCCCATAGGGTGAGCGGGACCATGTCCAACAGCAGTAACAGGGATTAGCAGCTTCAGAGAGAAGGGCAGGAGAGATTGAAGTCTGGGAACATTAGACTGGAATGTTCCAACAATGGATAGGAGTTTATCCGATGGTCTTTACTGGCTTTCCCAGCCTTGGATATCATAAGCATTGCGGATTGAAGATGTACTGATGGTTATTCAAGCTAGTTACTATCCTATCATTGCTATTGTTGGAGTTCCTGGTAAGTCACTCTGTCTGTTTAGTGAAATGGTCGGAGCTGAATCGATGCTCATGGTATGCTGATTTTGGAAAGGTGCAAGCCAACGTTTTCAGCTCCAATCAAAGATTCCATTCCTTAGAAATTATAACTAGCCAACTATTATTTACAAATTACTCACCAATACGCGAGGATAAAACATACTGTTCTCAACCTCATTAATTCGTTTTCTCCTGAAAAGTGTACATCTCCATATCCTCCCCACACACCAGTCCTGTCCAGTACCACCATTAAGACGTCCCAGTCTCGTCCTCCGCCTCAGTTCAATTCCTGAATAAACCATCGTTTGTGCCTTTGTTAATTTCGGATACATCTGTTTCTAGTCCCTTCTAACCAAGCGTCCATTGCAAAATACTTGCACTTGAGATGTTCAACTTATTCTCTGCACAAAATCTGAAAGATGGGCAGACGTTTATGATGGGTCACGTCATTGTCTCGTATTCTAGAATCACAGAATAATAATCTGTTGATATCGGCTTGCCTTATGCCCATTAGAAAAGGCAGTGGGTCATTCTTCTCTGGTCAAGTCTCTGTTTAACTGCAAACCCATGACAATTTGTTTTACTATTTATTGTTCTGTGGAACAGCTGAAACAACCACTCAATTCAAGCTCGGCATAACATGCTGGCCTGACCATGGCTGTACACATCCCGTGACGGCAGAACAAAAGGAAAGGTAGCTCCCTTCCTCTGCCTGCATCCCATATTCCAACGGTTCGCTTCCATTCAGGTAGGTAGCCATTCACTGTTTTAGATGTATTCCTTGTGATTGAGACTCTCCCAAGAGTGATCTCCATCTCCAAAGGCACCTCTGGTGCTGGCTTTATTGATGCGACCTACAGACGTGAGGATGTTTTTAAATTCTACATCAGTGGCAGTGCGTTGTAAATGAATGGTTTCCTGTGTCACACAAAAGAAATGGAGCCAGCTAAGTGAGGGAAAGGAATTATTGTGATCAAACCTGCGAGTGTTGCTGAGGCAGTGTTTGGGGTATTGTGGACAGATTTTCTTTCCTTTATATGGAGAGATCTCCTTCCCACAGAGAGAGTGAAGAGAAGATCCACCAGATTAATCCCTGGGATAATGGCACCATGAGGAGTGAGTGAAGGTTGATCTGTAGCTCTGTGATAGAATAAGAGGTGATTGCATTGAACCCTGAGAGGGATGGACAATCACTCCTTATATTCTAAACAGACAATGTGATAAATTCCATGACTGCTCACTCAGGATGCATGATTCAGGATAGGTTAAGTGCCTGGGCAGACGTTACGCCCACCCATCCCAACCCATACTCGCCTGCAATGAATGTCATATTATCCACCACCCGGTCAGCAGCCACAATACATTCTAAAACAGTTAACTATTTGCAACAGCTTCTGACCTTCATGAAGAACTTGAATCAATCTTTTTTGAGATGCAATGTACTTCCTTAAGATTTAGGCCAGAAGACTATAAGATATTGGAGCATAAATTAGGGCAGTTAGCCCATCGGGTCTGCTCCGTCATTCAATCATCGCTCATAGGTTTCTCAAACCCATTCTCCGACGTTCTCCCCATAACCCGTCATCCCCTTGATCATCAAAAACTATCTATCTCCGTCTCAAATATACTCAATGACCTGCCCCCACAGCCTTCTATTGCAATAAATTTCAAAGATTCACCCTTCTGTGGTTGAATAACTTTCTCCTTATCACTGTTCGAAAAAGTGATCGCTTTCATCTAAGGCTGTACCCTCGGATCCGACTCCAATGGAAACATCTTATCAATATCCACTCTCTCCAGGCCATTCAGTATTCTGTCTATTTAAATTACATTCCCTCTCATCCTTTCAAACTTCATCAAGTATAGACCTAGAGTACTCAAACATTCCTCATGCAATAAGATTTTCATTCCTATGACTATTCTCGTGAAAATCGTCTGAACGTATCCAGGACCAGTACATCCTTCCTGAGGCATGGAGGTCTAAAATGAGCACAATACTCCAAATGTTGTCCGACCAGAGCCGTGTACAGTCAGTCCTTATATTCAATTCTTACATTAGTAAATGCTTCCAATCATAATTGCAATTGCCCTCCTAATTACTGCCTCAACCTACAAGCTAACCTTGAGTGAACCCTGCACTAGAACTTCCAGGTCCCTTTGCACTTCAGATTTTTCAATTTTCTCGCCATTTTGAGAGTAGACCATGCCTCTATTCTTCGTGGAAAACTGTAACGTTGGAATACATCTGACGATCTCTTTGCCTGTCCAAATTCTTGTTCAGCCTCTCCACTTCGTCAATACGACCTGTCCACCTGCCTATCATTGTATCATCTGCAATCCTAGCCAGAGTGCCCTCAATTCTCTCATCGAGATTGTTAATTTAACAAGTAAAAAGTTATGATTCCAACACTGAGCATTCTGGATCACCACTTGTCCCCGGCTGCCATCCTGAGGAGTACGCTTTTATCCCCAATCTCTGCTTTCTGCCAGACAGATGAGCTTCTATCCATGCCACTATCATGCCTCTAACACCACGGACCCTTATCATGCTCAGTAATCTCCTGTGTGACACTTTGTCAAAGGCCTCCTTGAATTCCAGATGAATAACATCCATTGGCTATGCTTGGTCGAGCTGCTCATTTCCTCTTCAAAGAATTCCAATAGATTTGTCAGGCATTAACTTCCCTTGATGAAATCATTCCGAATTTGCCCTATTTTAGCAAACACTTTCAAGTATAACGAAATCTCATCCTTCACAATGGATTCCAGGATCTTACCCACGATAGAGGTTAAGCTATTCATGGTGGTTGTTTATTTTTTTGTCTTTTTCCGTACTCCCTTGTTAAAAAAGGGTGTCACGTTAGTGGGTTTCCTGTGCTCTGGGATCGTTCCTTACTCTCGTGGTTCCTGAAAGATAACCACGATTGCCTCAACTCCCTCTTCAGCTATCTCCCTTATAATACTGAGATGTAGTCCATCTGGTCAAGGTTATTTAACCACCTTCGGGTCATAACATTTTTTCTAGAATGTTCTCCATGGTGGGGGACAATATACTCAGTTCTTGCCCCGCAATCTCTTGAATGTTTAAGGTATGACTTGTGCCTTCCACCATGAAAGCTAATGCAAAGTAATTATTCAGTTCCTTGGCCATTTTCTGGTTCCCCACTACCATCTCTCCAGTCTCATTTTCCAGCAGTCCAATGTTCACTTTTGCAGCTCTATTGTACATTATATATTGAAAGAAACTGTTACAATCTTCTTTTATCTTACTGGCTAGCTTACCCGCATATTTACTAATCTCCCTCCTTATTTTATTTTGTTTGCCCTCTGTTTTGTCTTTGTAAACTTTCCAATCCTCAGGTTTCCCACCGCACTTTGCCACATTATATCAGTTCTCTTTTAATTTTATGCTATACTTGACTTCCCCACTCAGCTATGGTTGTCCCATCCTCCCTAAACAATCCCCTTTTTCCTCAGGATAAATCTCTGCTGTATCCTGAATTACTCCAAAAATCTCCTGCCATTGCTGTTGCACTGTCTTTCCTGCTGGGCCCATCTCCCAGTCAATTCTACCCAGCTCCTCACTCATGTCTGTGTAATTGCCTTTATTCAGGTGTAATACCGTTACTTCGGATTCCAACTTCTCCTTCTGAAACTGCAGAGTAAATTCAAACATATTATGATCACTGTCACCTTAAGCTCCCCTCATCTAGTCTGCCTGAACAAGCTGCTCCAAAAAGCCATCTCGTAGAAATTCCTTTTCCTGCCAACCACTATTAATCTGAATTCCCAGTCCATCTGTCTAATAAGATCCCACATGATCACTGTAACATTGCCTTTCCTACAGATCTTTGTAGCTCCTGGTATATCTTACACCCCAGCTCCCTGTATATAACTCCAACTGCATTTTTTCATCTTTCTGATTCCTCAATTCTACCGACACAGATTTTACACCATCTGACCTTATTACATTTCTTATTATTGATGATCGATCCGATTCCATTCTTAATACTGAGTCAACTCTATCTCTCTGCCTACCTGCCTATCTTTTCGACAGGATGAATATCCTTGAATATTCTGCTCTCAATCCAGATTCTCATTCAGAGATGTCACTGTAATGCCCACTATGTCGTACCTGCCAATTTATGGATGAGTCACAAACTCATTTACCTTATTCCTTATCCTGTTTAAAGAAAAGACCTGCTGGAGTTGTGCTGAAATGATATTTGAATTTTGGAGACAGTAGAATATGTCATGTGCGAGTGAGGTGAAGATTCGTAAGGTAACGCAGTTAAATACACGATCAAAGTCGGGGAGGCTGCACTTCCGTCATGTGGATCATTGGGATTCCCGAGTCAGTAGGATATACACGAAAAGGATGGGATGAACCTGAATTGGCAGCAATTCACGATATGTGGATTATTGGGATTCACGGGTCAGAAGGATACACACAAAAAGGACGGGATATACATGAACTGATAACAATGTCTGATCTGTGGATCGTTGGGATTCCCGGGTAGGTAGGATATATACAAGATGGCCGGGATGGACTTGAGCTGTCAGCAATCTCCTGGCAGGCAGGTTTGCTATCATCCTTTACGAGGGTTTAAACTAGTGGGTGGCGGAAGTGACAGAGGGGTGTGTGGAACCACAGCAATAAGTCCACAGGTACAGTGACTGAGGAGGAGTTGGAGACTAATCCTCGTACAAAACAAAACAGAGGGTACTGAACACAGTGGCCTGGCAGTCTGCAGTGTGCTGATTTTAATAGGAGGAATCTGTTTGTTTGAACAGATATTTCGATGTCGCTTGTCGCTGCATGACAGAAAATATGAAGAGATAATGGTTAATTGTCCACTGTGTGCTTCCCTGGACCAGCTTGTCTCTCCAGACACCAAAACTTGTTACTGTGGGTCAGAGAACTTCAGAATTAATACAACACAGAAGGAGGCCATTCAGCCGACTATGCGTCCATGACCTCTCCAACTTGACAACTTCAAAATAGAGGGAATGATCGGAGCTAGACGGAGAGGGAGAGAAATAAACAGAGACAAAGACAGTGAAGTGAGATAAACAGAGTGAAAAACGGAGCGACAGAGTGAGTGACAGCAAGGGGTGTCAGACAAATGTGAAGTTAAATCAGGAGACAGCATGAGGAGAAACACACAGACAGTTTTCTGAGAAACTCTCACAGACTGCAAGCCCTTTGTCTGGTGCCATACCCTGTGAGCACCATGCTGATACTGGCTGTCATCCCAGATCATATGTCGCCAATAACATCCCAGAGCTGAGTTGCTGACAGCTAAACACAATCCAATAGACCGATAGATTGGTTCCAGGGAGAAGGTGGATTAATTTAAAAATTCTGGGCCAGCAGGAACTTGTAGCCCCTATAGACACTGCGTGAGAGGCAGGATGGAATCTCCGTGAAGGGAATCACTGGCAGAAGGGAAATCAGGATCTGAGCTTTGGGTCAAATAATGATTGATAAAGTTTTCACCATTTCCATGGTTTTGTAATTCACATTACAATTTATATACCTACATATAATAAGTGAATTTTAACAATATTGTCTTTGTGTATTTTTCATATTTTGTGATGTACAGAAAAGCTTTTTTATTTTTGCATTTTGTGTTGAATAAACCACATTTTATTACTGAGGAAGGAAGGACCTGCTCCGATGGGACAGTCGTCATCTGAACCGTGCTGGGACCAGAATCCGAGTGAATCCTAACCAGGGCTGTAGACAGAAATTTAAACTGATTAGGAGTGTGTGTGTGTGTGTGTGTGTGTGTGTGTGTGTGTGTGTGTGTGTGTGTGTGTGTGTGTGTGTGTGTGTGTGCACGGGGTGGGGGTGCAGTTATAGGATTTAATTAGAAAAGCCGAATTAAAAGAGGAGGGAAGAGTACAGAACTCAGGAGAGGTTATTAAAATCTCCAGCACAGGCACAAATAGGACAGAGCATCTGGAAATGTTTAACATATCAAACTTCAAGCACACTGCACAAATGAATGACAATGAGAAGAGGGACGGTTAATGCAGGACTGAAGGAGTTACAACTGAATGCATGCTGTATAAGGAATAAGGTAAATGAGCTTGTGGTGCAGAATTAAATCGGCAGGTATGAAGCGATGGGCATCACGGAGATGTGGCTGTAAGGTGATCTGATTATTTCAGGATATTTAACCTATCGAAAAGGTAGGCAGGTGGGCAGAGGGAGTGGGTTTGCATTGTTAGTAAGAAATGAAATTTTATCAATAGTAAGAAAGGAAGTAAGGTGAGGTGGTGTAGAATCTTCGTGGGTAGAATTGAGGAACCACAAAGGTAAGACAACCACAGTTGAAGTCTTGTACAGGACTCCAAAGAGGAGTCAGGAGCTGGCCAAAGATACACCATGAGATATAAAAGATGTGTAGGAAAGGCAAAGTACAGTAATCCTGGTTGATTTCAGTATGCAGGGGAACTGGGAACATCAGATTGGTAGTCGTTCGTAAGAAAAGGAATTTTAGGAATGTTTATGAGATGGCTTTTTGGAGCAAGTTCTGGTGGAGCCCACTCGGGAACAGATGATACTGGATTTAATGACGCAGTATTCATAAGGGAGATTAGGGTAAAGGTAAACTTTGTAAGGGAGATTAGGGTAAAGCAATGATCATGACATGGTTGAATTTATTCTGCAATTTGAGAGAGAGAGAAGATAGAATCAGAGGTAACAGTATTTCAGCTGAATAAAGGCAACTCCAGAGGCATAAGGGAGAAGCTGGGTAGAATTGACTGGGAGAGGGTTCAAACATGAAAGACAGGGGAACAGCAATGGCAGCAGATTCCAAGATTAATTCAGGAGACGCAGCAGATATACTTGCCGCTGAATAGAAGCATGGTACAGGGAGGATGAGGCAGCCAGGGCTGATGAGGGAAGTCAGATTGCATACAAGCAAAAGAGCAAGCGACCAATGTGGTTTGGGGCAGTGGGAAACTAGAGAATTGGGAAATTTACAAAGACTAACATAGGACAAAAAAAGGATAGATAAGATTAGATATGGAGGTAAACTAACCAGTAATAGAAAGGAGACTGTAAGAGGTTCTTTAGATATATAAAGTGCAAAAGAGAGGGAAAAAGTGAATATGGACCACTGGAAAATGATGCTGGAGAGACAGTAGTGGAAAACAAAAAAAAAATGAATGAGGAACTTTGCATCAATATTCATGGTGGAAGACACGAGTAATTTCCCAAAAATTGAAGAGAGTGAGAGGGCAGAGCTGAGTATGGTGGTCATCACCAAGAAGAATATGCTGGATAACTGAATGGCCTGAATTTGGATAAATCATCTGAACCATATGGACTACACCGAGCAGTGTAAGGGAGATAGCTGAAGAGGTATTGAAAATGGTAATTTTTCTGGAATGAATAAAATCAGGAAAGGCTGGAAAATTGTTAACGTGGAACTTCATTTAATAAAGAAGTTAGCCAGAACATGGAAAATTACAGACTGATTAGCCTACCCTTGGTTGTGGGTGACATACTGGAATCCATTGTGAAGGATGGGATCTCTGAATACTTGGAAGTATTTAGCAAAATTGTGCAAAGTCAGCGTTGTTTCGTCAATGGGAGGTCATGCCTGACAAACCTGCTGGAATACTTTGAGGGAGTAACAAGCAGATTTGACCAAGGAGAACCCTTAGGTGTTATCCGCCTGCTTCTCTAAATTCCTTTGATAAGGTGCCACGCAGGAGGCTATTGAGAAAGATTAGGGCCCCTGATGCTACAGGCAAGGTGCTAGCTTGGATAGATGCATGGCTGTCAGACAGAAAGCATAGAGTGGGGATAAAAGTGTCCTTCTCAGGATGGCATCCAGTGACAAGTGGTATTCCTCAAGACTCAGTGTTGGGACCACAAAATTCACATTGTGCATTAATGGTCTACATGAAGGGACTAGGGGCATTCTGGGTAAGTTTTCAAACAGTGCAAAGATTTAATAGAGGGATAGGTAGCATCGAAGAGGTGGCTCGGCTGCAGGAGGGTGCAGTAGCACCCTCTTGCACTCCTCTGATTCTCGCCTTCCAGACCACCAACCTCAGGATGCAATGCATCATCCTCCGCCATTTCTGCCACCAACAGTCAGACCACACCACCAGATATATACTTCCCTCCCCAACCCTATCAGCATTCTGCAGAAACCATTCCCTTCACGACTGCCTCGTTAGGTACACGCGTCCCCCCTCCCACACACTAACAAGCCACCTTCCGCTCCCGACACCTTCACTTGCCATTGCAAGAGGTATGAAACCTGTGCCAACAACTTCCTCCTCATCTATATCCAAGGCCCCAAAGGATCCTTCTACGTCAGGCAGAGAATATCCAGTGCATCCAAACACTGTGTCCATTGCTCCTGGTCTCCTCTACACTGAGGAGACAGGACGTCAACTTGCAGAACGGTTCAGGGAACACTCTCCATCACACACCCAAACAAGCCAACTTCCCTGTGGCTGAATACTTCGCCTCCCACTACCACACCTCCAAGGACATGCAAGTTCTTGGCCTCCTCCACTGCCACATTCTAGCCACCAGACGTCTGGAGGAAGAGCGCACTGTCTTCCACCTTGGAACTCTTCAACCACATGGTATCCAGTGCAATGTCACCAGTTTCCTCATCTCCCCTCCCTCCACCTTCTCCCAGATCTAACCGTCCAACTGAGCACCACCTGTTGAACTGTCCTACCTGTCTATCTTCCTTCCCATCTATCCACTCCACCTTCCACTCTCACAACTCATCTTCATTTAGCCATTGCCTTCCAAGCTACCTTCCTCCCAGCCCCTCCCATTCATCTCTCAACTCCCTTTCCGCCCACTCACTTCATTCCTGATAAAGGCTTTCTGATTGAAACGTCGAATATCCTGCTCCTCAGAGTCCGCCTGACTGGCTGCGCTTTTCTAGCAGCACACCTTTTGACTCTGAACTCCAGCATCTGCGGTCCTCACTTTCTCCTGCTGAAGGATTTGCACAGGTTAGGGGAGTGAGCAAAGAAGTGGCAGGTGGAGTATAACGTGGGCAAGTGTGAGGTCATGTAGTTTGCTATTTTCTAAATAGCGAGCTAGTTCAGAAGACGGGGACGGAAGGAGGGGTTGAGTCGTCCAAGGATCTTGAAAGGTAAACCTGCAGGTTGTCAGCAGTTGGGAAGGCAAATAAAATGATTCCATTTATTTCAAGAAGGCTTGAACATAGGTGCAGGGATGTACTTCTGAGGTTCTATAAGATTTTGGTGAGGCTACATTTGGATTATTGTGCACAGTTTTGGGTCCCATATCTCCGGAAGATGTACTTGATCTCGAGCATTTTCCGATGAGATTCACGAAAGTGATCCCAGGAAAGAAAAGCTTAACATATTAAGAACATCTGAGGGCCCTGAGTCTATATTTGATGGAGCTCAGAAAGATGTTATGAGGTCTAACTGAAACTTACAGAATATTGAATGACCTGGAAAGGGTGGATTCTGGGAAGATATTTCCAATGGAGGGAGACTAGGACCCAGGGGGACAGGGTAAAGAGAAGACCTGTTCAAACACAGATAAAGATGAAACTCTTCAGCCAGAGAGTGTGAATCTAGGTAATTCACTGCTACAGAAGGCTGTCGAGGCCAAGAAATTGAGTATATTTAAGAGTTAGACAGATAGGTTCTTGATTGTAAAAGGGATGAAAGGTTACAGATAGAAAGCGGAAGAATGGGGTTGAGAAGGTTAACAGCCATCATTGAATGGCGGAGCAGACTCACTGGGCTGAAAGGCCAAATTTCTGCTCCAATGTACTCTGGTCGTAAGATTAATATTGGCTCTCCTCGTTCCTCATTGGAGATGTATCCTGGAACTTGATCTTCTTATGATTCATAAAGAGTAACATCCCAATATTGATGACAGGGAAATATCATGTTCTCTCCCTCCAGTCGCTGCAGCCATGTCCCCAGTATCATAATCACACTGCAATTGAAAACCTTGCATAGAACTTAATCACAGTTGATTGACATCGATGACATTAACAGCATGACTCTCACCTGCCCTCTCTGATCCTCGAATAACCATCTGAATTGTGTGTCACATCATATTCTCTGTTAATATATCCATGACATTTGTCTGTTATAACTCATGTTGTCGAGGCACATTTGCCGGTCAGATTATGGAATAGAAAAGTTTTCTCCATATTTTAGCGACATTATAATCACTGATCAGTAGTTACAGACTGTATGTTTCCATTTATAAACGAAGAAACTTGTTTTTGTTCTGACAATCCTTTGACATTACTCCCATATCCAAGGCAGATTAAATGAGTACACGCAATCAATCTACCATCTCCAATATTCCTTCCCTCAGCCAACCCCACATATCCCAAGCTAAATGAGTAAATTTTAAACGTTCTTTTGAATTTTAATAAAATCAATATTGAACTCAAAGGGATTCAATTGAGCTATTTGTGCAGTGATTGTGATTAATGTTCATCTCCGTGGATCCTAACTATCACAGTAGAACGTTTCCATCATTGAAAGATAAATGGGCTTTATTCACTGTGTTATCCCACAGTTTGAGTAGAACATCAATGACAGCACTAACAGAGATCAGCAGCTTGTGGGGGGAGGGTGGCGGGGGGTAGAGATCAGAATCTGAGAACATTAGACAGGAACGTTGCAATAATTGTTCATAATCTGAGGACCATGGATTGGAATGGTCGAACAATGGATCAGAATCTGAGAACATTAGACTGGAATGTTCCAACAATGGAAAGGAGTTTATCCTTGGGTCTTCACTGACTTTCTCAGCCTTGTATATTATGAGCATATCGGATCCAGGATATCCTTTGGATTATTCAAGATGGTTACTATCCCATCCTCGTGATAGTTGGTGTTCCTGGTAAGACATGATATTTGTCGACTAAACCGGGTTGAACTGAAATTCTGTTCATGATATGTACATTTTGAAAAGTGCAAGTCAACGTCTTCAGTTCCAAACATAAATTCATTTCCTTATATATTATGACTACGAAACTACGATTTATAAATTACTCACTGATATGCGAGAAGGAACCAGAATCTTCTCAAACTCCATAATCCATTTTGACCTTCACAGATTTACATCTCCATGTCATCCCCACTCACCAATCCTGTCCAATACCACCATCATGATATCCCAGTCTCGTCCTCAGTCTCAGTGCAATATCTGAATAAACCATTTGTGCCTTTGTTCAATCCAAATGCAACAATTTCATTCCTTGTAATCACATGTCTGCCACTAAATAATTGCTCTTGAGAATGTTTAACTTGTTCCCTGCAGATAAGGGAAGACAGTTTATGGCGGTCAAGCCATTGACTCATAATCTAGAGTCACAGAATAATGGTCTGTAGATATTTCATGAAGGAAATTGGGGAGTTTAAAAGCAGCCATTATCATTTGTTACAAGATCAAACTGCTTGCTTCAAGTTCTTGAGGGAAGTCAATGTGTCATGCTTCCATTGTCAGGTTTCTGTGTGACTTCTTTGATGAACACGTGGGTGAACTGTACCTTTGAGAGAATTAAAAACCAACGATAACTACCTGACAGTACCAAGAGTTCTGAAAAATAGATATAATGTAACATTTGGTGGAACAATCCGATTAGCTCATTGTTTCGAAACAAATTCAGCAAATCATTTTAAATTATACCCCAAATTACCCACCTCCAACCAAGTTTCAATTTATTATATTGACAATCTTAATAGCCAATGATACAATTCAATAGTTTGGCGGTACAAGACCATGGAAAATTGAACAGTTGAGAGGAGACCTGCAAAGCTACCAGCATGCAAAGACTGCCTGAAAAATATCTCTCCTGTCGGTAACTTTATTGATTAGTAACTGGTGAAGTAGAGTACCCAAGAAGAAAAGAAGACAGGAATATGGAGAAGAACCGAAAGCTTCCTGGTTTTGAGATTAGAAGTTTTGCTTTGTAAATCTTAATTAGGAGTCTTATCAGTGTAGTATTGTGGAGGGGGAAGAGTAAAGACAGGTTAGAGGAAGAAGTTGTAACTAGTCGTTCGTTTATTATTCTTTGTTACACTTTAAGAAATAAAGTTGTTAATTTTTATTTTAAATAGATTTGGACACTAGAGTTATCGCAGATTACTGCATGGGATAAATCTTTTCTCTGATGATGGTTTTAATTAAGCAGGAAGATTTATCCTGTGTTGTAGCACTACAAACCCATAGCTATGCGTTTTACTCTTTACGGTACTGTGGAATAGCTGAACCAGGCACTCAGTTCAAGATCTGCATAACATGCTGCCCTGACCAAGGCTTCATACATCCTGTGAGAGAAGAACAAAGGTAAAGGTAGCTCCCTTTCTCTGCCTGATTTCTGTATTGCTACATCTCATTTCCATTCAGGTACGTGATCATCCCCAAGAGTGATGCACATTTCGATAGGTATCGCTGATGCTGGCTGTATTGGGGCTGACGTGCAGATGTAAGGGACTTATAAATTCCATGTCGGTCATAGTGCATGGAGAAGGAATGGCTTTCAGTGGCACAGGAAAGAAATGGCGATATCTACGTGAGAGAAAATATGTTTTTTGACAAACCTTGAGAGTGTTGTTGAAGCAGTATTTGGGGTACTGTGGATAGACCTTCTCTCAAGTTTCACCAGACTAATCCCAGGGATGATGGCACCATGAGCAGTAAGTGGTGCTCAGTGAGAGAATAAGAGATGATTGCGTTGAACCTTACGGGGGATGGACAATCACTCATGATGTTCTAAACAGGCACTGATACAGTAATAAGTTCCATGGCTGTTTTTGCACTCAGATTACATGATTCTCGATAGTTTATGAGCCTCTGTGAACGTTCCACCCAACCACCCCCAACTCCCTATTTCAACTGAGACAGAGAGAGAAAGAGAGGAGAAAGAGAGGAGAGAGAGAGAGAGAGAGTGAGAGAGAGAGAGAGAGAGAGAGAGAAAGAGAAAGAGAGAGAGTGAGAGAAATAGAAGGAGAGAGAGAGAGAGAGAGAGAGAGAGAGAGAGGTTCAGGCTTTTGAATAAACTGTCCCAACATTAACACAGTTCAATTAATGCGTGATCCTGCAATGAACACCATGTTATCAATAATCCCGACAGCACCAAAAATGCATTCACTTTAAAAGCGTTAACTCTTTCCAGCATCGTAGAGAGAATGAAAGTCTTTTTACATCATAGGAAAGAAGTGAAGATGTCCAAGAGGAAAAAGAGTTATTGTGATAATCGCTGAGAGTGGTGTTGAGGCAGTATTTGTAACACTGTCGACAGACTTTCTCTCCTTTATAAGGAATGATCGCCTTTCCACAGAGAAAGTGCAGTGGACTTTCACCAGACTAATCCCTGGGATTATAGTAGCATGAGGAGACAGTGAAGATTAGTTTCTGGCGTTGTAAAAGAATGAGAGGCGATTGCATTGAAACTTGATGGGGAGGGACAGTCACTCACGATGTTCTAAATAGACATTGAAACGGTGAAAAATTCCATGGCTTCTTTTTTACTCGGGTTACATGATTGTCGATAGTTTAAAAGCCTCTGTGAATATTCCCCTCACTCCACACCCAATCCCCATGTTGCATGAGAGAGACAGAGCGCTAGTCTTTGAATAAACTCTCCCCACATTAATACAGTGCATTTGGTGTATGAGTCCTGCACTGAAAGTCTCGTTATCCACAATCCCTACAGCAGCTACAATACCTTCATGCTAAAACAGTTAACTATTCCCACAAGATTCTGACCTCCATGGAGACATGGGTGTGTCTTCTCGGCGATGGAAATGCATCCTTGAGACTTGGCACAAACCATTTGCCTTCCCTCCTCATTGCCAGCAAACTATGTTAAAGCAGCACACGTTCTACAAACAATGGAACCATGAATAACATCATGGAGTCCTCCATCGGTGCAGTTTCATTGGTTTGTCATGATGGAATATCAATGACCCCCTCCTTTTCCTGTATAAGTGTCTCGTGGGGATGAATAGCCTCATTCTTGTCTCATGGAACAGGTTTTTGGGTCTGATTGGACTCTGCCTGTTCCTGTTTAACAGCTCGATGCACTGAACAGACCACTCTTCTTCCTGTGTAACAGGCAGGAGTATTGAATGTGCTGTCACTCTTCCTGTTCCTGAATGCTAGCTCATACCCGTGTGCAACCAGCTTGAGATGCTGAATGAGCTCCTCTTTTAACTGTGGAAATGTGCAATGTCTGGCCGTGCTGTTACAAAAATGTTACCGACACTTTAACAGCACAAACCGGAATGCTGTCCGGGTCTTGCTGCACATGGACACAGAATGGTTCAGGAGCTGGTGGGGGACAAAATGTTCTGAACATTCTGTGATCTTCAGTCATCATACCTACTTCAGATCTTATGATGGGGAAAGACATTTATGGAGCAGCTGAATATACTTGTGTTGAGGATGCTAACATGTGGATCTCCCGCAGAGATGTCCCGGGACTGAGAGGATTGTTGGGGACTGACCCCAAACCTCTGTATTGTGTTCTGAAAGACCCCGTCGAGTGGGAAAGTCACACCTGATCCACATTCAGCTCTAATAAGTAGGTGGTCCCGATGCCATCCTCAGTCAAATACTGCCTTGGTATCAAATCCATTCACTCTTTCCTGAGCCCCTGTGTTCGCCTCTTGTTCATATCAATAGGTAACAATGTATGTGTAGGGAGTGTTTTCCTGTCACAGAAGGTAATCACTGTTAGCAATTATCTGGGCTAGAGAACTAGGGGAGCTACGTCACTGAAAGCATTTAAGGAGGAGGTAGATAGATTTTTGACCTGTCAAAGAGCTAAGAGGTGAAGAATTAGGCATTAAAGAGGAGTTACTGTCAACAGTAGATCACCCATGATGGTATACATTGGCTTGATCATCCGAATTATCTGATTCTGTTTCTTTTGTCCTCATATTCAGTAATTGCAAAATTAATGGCTGTAATTTTCCTGAACGTTTTTTATTGAACGTTGCAATCCGTGAGAGTAAAATATTTTGTGAGTCATATCTGGTTGAGGTATGGGGACTGTATTCACAGTGAATCTGGGTCTATAATATCACCAATAAATGAACTACAAGTTGCAGAGAGGAAACACTCTGTAATGAAACCAGAGGCGTCCTTGGATCAAATGACATTTTCCAACCTACACCAAGCCATGTGTGACAGTCTTGAGGGACTGAATGAGATCCAGTGTTACTGTTGACCAGGTATCTGGGACAAGTGGCCTCCCTCTGCTCTTTGCAGGAGCTGTGAGGGGTTGAATAGAACATAGCAACATAGCACTAAGCAGCAGGAGTGGGCATTAGATACTTTGTCACCGCTTCATGTGGTTTTGGTCTCAGCAGCGCATTTCTGTCTGCATACCATTTTACTACATACCCAAAACAACTTTGAATAAATGCAAACATCCAGGCACCACAATCCTCTGTGGAAGGGAATTTCCACTTGAACATCCCTTTGAGAATTTCTCATTTGTGTTCCAACAAATTTTAGAGGGTCATTATGTCCATTTCCAGTCCCACTCCTCCACTGGTTACACCAATCTTAAATGCAGCCAGTTTAGTGGTGTGGCCAATGATATAGATCTGAGTAGGTCATTTTCGAGAAAAATGTGAGACACAGAAAGTTGAACTCATAATAAATGGTAAAATTGCAGAGTGCCCCAAATGTTATTCTGCCTTTCAAGTTACTCTGCTCACACAAGCGAATGGTAGGGGGATTACTTTCTGGAACAGTTGGATTTGGCTGAATTCCCTTCGTTTCAGGCAGTGGAGAGATTCCAATGAATCCTCACAAGTGGTAAAGATGACTCAAGGATTTTATGGCCTCACACTTCGCTATCGGGCAGAACAAAGTAAGAGAGAGGGCTCAATCGACTGCTGCTTCTCAGGCAGTGAATATTTTTTTCCCTCGCGGTGTTGGAACAAACAATTATGCCAACTGAACACCAAACTGGACCATGTGCGATCTCCTGGAACATTCTCTGGAAAACCTGATTATGGATTATATGCAGGTGCGTCATTGCTCTTGTTGTACACAATTCCTTCCAATCGCAAACAAAATGTCCCCACTTTATAATTTCAAGACATCCTTACATGTGTCTGTGTAATTTGTAAATATTGGTAGGTGTCTTCATAGTATGTGTGCTAATATCAATACATCTTTTTCATAAAGTTTATTCTCTAGCTTTAGTCTCCCTGACAGGAAATAATATGTATCCAGCTGATACACTTTTCAGAAAGTCATGGGTGGTTCAATACTATTTCTCAGCTAAGACCAAAACTGATAATCCCCCATAACAAGAGGCCGGCATTCCAGGAATGAATAAAGGGAACCCGTTTTGAAAACCTTCGAAAAGAATTATATCTTTTTATTTTAGTTTAGGGGATCAAATCTGCACACAATGTATCATGTGTGGTCTCAGCAATGCCCTGTACAGATGCAGTAAAACATTCCTGTAATTAAACCTGATACCTTTTGCCAAAAACAGCATCATTCTACTTACCTTCCAAATCACTTGCTGCATCTGACTTCATATTATTCATGTTGCAAGAACATGGAAACCTCCTATATCATAGAGTTCGGCAATCTCTCTCCATTTAAATTGTTTATTATTGTTTCAACCTTCATGCCAAAATAGGCAACTTACCTTCTGTTATTTCTGCTGAAGGTTTGCTCACTAACCTTCCCTGTCTGCATCATATTGCAGACTCACTACCTTCATTTGACGACACATTGAATGACCATCTTGTTGTATGAGGTAATTGAGCTCCAAGCTATTCCCTCCCCTTCCTCCAGATCTTTGATACAGATTATTGATCATTGATGACCTCACAGTGATCTCTGAGGCACTCTACCAGTTATAGCTTTGCAGCCTGAAAATAAGCATTTATCTCTACTCTCTATTTCCTGTTCGTGACAGCTTCCCTGTTCCTGTGTAGCGGCTCAGGTGGGTTGAATGGTCTCCTCCTGGACTGTGTAGTGTACTGAACGGGCTGAATTACTTCATTCTATATTACTGTGTAATTCCTTAGAAGGGCAGAATGGGCTCCTCCTGTGTCATTGTAACGATCCTGTCTGTAGTAATGGAGTGGTCCCCAACCCTGTAACAACATCGAGGGGTGGATTGAGGGAACGACACATGGGGTAGGGACAGCAGTATGTCTCTGGAACAGCCTCGCGGGTGAATTGAGGGAACAAAACATGGGGTAAAGGCAGGAGTTGCCCATTCAGCCGCACCATTCAAAATGTTCATGGCTGATCCAAATGTGTCTGACCATCCGTTTTCTGTCTGTTCCCAATAAACACTGACACTTCTGTCCAGTAAAGATCAGTCGAGCTCAGCCTTGAATACTTTCAATAGCAGAGTCTTCACTGTTCCCTGAGGATGAGGACACCACAGGTAGCACAACACTAAAGTGAAAGGGACATCCTTATTTTATCGTGGGACTGTTATTTTAAAACTACTTTATCTGAACATCAAATCACCAACTCTTTTCAGACATAAGGACAGAATAATTAGGAATAAAGATAAACCATTCCTGACTCCAAACCTATTTCACATTCCCACTGACCCTTTCCAATCAAATATGTATCTCACCCAGCCTCTGCTGCTGTCTCAGGAAGAGAATGCCTGATAGCATAATACTGCAGGAGCATTAAGGAAATGAGCAGATTGAGCCCATTCAGCCTATCGAGTCTGAAATTCCATTCAATAATTTCTTTTTAGTACCTCGATCTCTTCTGCCTTCTCCCCGGATTCCTTGATCTCTTTTCAAATCAAAAACCTATCGATTTGTGTCTTAATGACACTATTGTCTGTGCCTCTGTGTGTCTGTATGTGAGTGTTTGTGCGTGTATCTATATGTGTGTGTGTGTGTGTCTGTGTGTCTGTGCCTGTGTTTTTCTGTGTTTGCATGTGTGTATGTGTGTGTGTGTGTGTCTGTGCCTCTGTTTGTGTGTATGTGCCTGTGCACATGTGTGTCCGTGTGCTTGTAATCTGTGTGCTTGCGTGTCGACATCTGTCTGTCTGTGTTTCAGCATGCGTTTCTGTCTGTATTTATGTCTACTTGTATGTGACTGTATATGTCTCTGTGTGTTTAAACGGGTGTGTATGCCTATCTCCTTGTACGTATTGTTTGTGTCCGTCTGTGTATTTCTGGGTCTGCGTCTTTGTGCAGTGAGGTATCTGTGGGTTTTGTTTGGAAGTATAAGGACTGTTGTTGGAACTGCCAGTGGGTTTAAACTGAGAATTGTCTTTCACTGAACATTGCTCCTTAACTGGTCAGTGGGACGTGGATGTTTCAGATTCTCCACACGAGGTGTTCTGGTCCTCTCCAGCTCTTTAACAGTCCTCCCCACATGGCGCGGGAAGGGGAGTGAGGGAACGGATATCGGGCACTCCACTCCCCGGCTTGGCCCTTTCCATCCTATTCCAGGCTGTTTCTCCTTGAATGGGAGAAAGGGATGGGGAGAGAGTGGGAATGGGTTACCCTGCTGTTTGTGCTGGTGTAGGTGGGGGGAGTTGTGAGGTGTCTGGAATGAGTAAGTCGACAGTTTTGAATCCATATAGTATTATTAGTTGCTGAATTCAATAGTGAGAGTGGGAGTGTCTGAGCCTTATTTGGAGGCAGAGCGTGAACCTTGTTCGGGGTTAGGTGCTATAACAGATATACAGTGAGTGCGAGGGAGCAGAGAGTACATGGTAACTCTTATCCTAACACAGTGAGGAGGACATTGTTGCTTGTCCAGTATTGTGAGCCATTTCTTCAGATCATCTCAGCGTTGAGGTGAGCCTCCCTGAATGCCTTGCCCAGATCTATCACTAATAACGACACAGACCTGTCCCTCAGCTTCGACAGAATCAGTTTAGGTAGAATTTACAGATGGCAAGGAGAAGCAAATATTGGTGTGTTACATATCAAAACCAAAACGGTAGCAGAAAATCTGAGCATCATATGCTCTGGAAATTAGATAGGCAAGTATTGTGGATACTGCAGTATCATTGAATGGTCTCAAGTTGTATCTAAACTGCGTTAACAAAGTGACTGCTGAAACTGTGAAAAATAAGTTCCGTAAGTGTATATGAGGTGGGTTGAAGAGTATGTTGTGAAGCAAACTAGAGAGCAGGTTATTTCGGATTTGATGTTGTATGGTCAGAAGGACGAATTATTAACCTTGGTCTGAAGCAGCTTTTAAGGAATAATGGCATTTATAAGATGCATTTTATCCGGTGTCTGCATACAATATAGAATGCTTGAATAATCCAGTCAAACATCATGGAAGACTGGAGGCTAGAGTGTCAAGATATCTTCAGTGAATTGGGAAAGTACAATATAACATTCAGTGGGAGATAAGCAATGATTGTTAAAGTCATAGAGTCCGACAGCATGGAGACAGGCCCTTCGGCCCAAACTTGTCCATTCCGACCAAAATGCCCATCCACGTAAACCCATTTCCCACCCATTGTCCCATATCTTTCTTATCCTTTATTGTCCATGAATTTGTTCAAATGCCTTTTTAATGTTGTCAATGTATCCGCCTCAACTACTTCTCATTCCATATGCGTAACAGCCTCGTGTTAAAAAAGTTGTTCCTCAGTTTCCATTTTATTCTGTCCCCACTGACCTTACACTGATGTCCTCTAGTCTGTGATTGCCCAACCCTGGGAAAAAAAAGACTGGGTACATTCACTTTATCCATGCCTGACATGATCTGATAGACTTCAATATGATCCGCCCTCAGTCTCATACAAACAAAAGTAAGAAGTCCTAGCTTGTCCAAACTCTTTCTATAACTCAGACCATTGAAAACTTGGCAACATGTTTGTATTTTTTTTCTGCAGTCTTTCCCAATTAATAACATCCTTTCTATAGCAAAATGAACAAAACTGAACATAATATTCCCAATATGGCCTCACCAGCATCCTTTATAACTGCAACATAACTCCCTAATTTCAGTACTCACTGATATAAACCAATTAAGGTCAGTGTTCCAAAAGCTTTCTTCACTGTCTACCTCTGAATCAACTTTCAGAGAACCATGCACCTGAATCCCAAGGTCCCTCTGTTCTCCTACACTCCTGAGGACCCAGCCATTTACCATGAAACTCCAACCTTGATTTGACTTTCTAAAATGCAAGGAAGTGTAAAACTTACATTGTTCTATATTAAAATCCATTCGCCCTTTCTCAGCCACTTCTCCAGCTGATCAAGATACTGCTGTAATTTCTGAAATTTCTGAAATCCTTCCTCCCTCTCCATGATGCCGCCGGTTTTAGTGCTGTCTTCAAACTTACAAGTCATGCCTGTCCATTCTCATCTAAATCATAGATATATGTGATATGTAGTGGCCCCAGCATCAACTCCTGAGGCATTGCACTATTCACAGGCCTCCAGTCTTACCAGCATGTTTCAAGTATTAATCTCTGCTTCCTACCATCAAGGCAATTTTGTACCCAATTTGCCAGCTCCCCTCAATTCCATGCGATCTAACCTAACCTTCAAGAGCAACGTACCATGTGGAATCTTATTGAAGGCCTAACTGGAATCAATATAGACTACGTATACCCTCCTCAACATTGCTGGTCACTTTATCAAAGAATTCCAACAAAATTGTGAGCCATGATCTCCCTTGCACAAACCCCGTGTTGAATTTGATGAAGGGCTTTTGCCAGACACATCGATTTTCCTGCTCCTCGGATGCTGCCTTACATGCTCTGCTTTTCTAGCACCATTCTAATCTTTCTCTGAACCACACCCTGTCTTTCAAATGCATGTATATCCAATCTCTCCAAATCTTCTAAAGTAACCTACCCACTACATTTTAGGATTACTGTTCTTTAGTTCCCAGGTTTATCTTTGCAGCATTTCTTGAATACAGGCTCAGCATTCGCTATGCTCCATTCGTCCAGGACCTCACTCGTTGGCCAGCAATGATAGAAAAGAGCCAAGCAGTGCTCCCGCAATTTCTTCTCTATCCTCCTATCCTCCTGCGGTGTTCCTGAATATAACTGGTCAGGACCAGGAGTTTTTAGAAATACTGCAAAGTCTGAAACATACATCTATTTATTTCAGGTACAAACATCAAAGAGTGAGAAAGTGACTCAATGATGGTTAACATAACAAATTAGAAAATATGTTAATCATAGGAAGTTACTTCAGAAGAATTCCAGCTATTGTGGAAACCTGAAAATTGTCAGAAATTAACGATCCAAAAAAGGAAGTTCATGAAACTGAAAAGGAAATCAAAAAGAGGACATGCATGCTAACAATCAGGAACACAAAGACTGCATCAATTTGCGATCTATATTTCAAAGGAAACAAAACAAAAGCAAGGTCAAACGTGGAAATTTGTAATTGGGAGAGGAGAAGTCTTTGTGGAGAACAGGGAAATGGCCAAGAAAACAACCAGTTACTTTGCATCTGTCTTCATGGAGGAAGATTCAGAAAATCCCCCAGTAATACCAAGTGATCATATCGGACTCCTGGAGCTAAAGACATAAAGTCAATTCATATCAGTAACAAGGTAGTACTTGAACATGGAGCTGGCTTGAGCACTGCCAAGTCTGACGAAATAGATGTACTTCCAATCGAAATGTCGGAAATAAATCACCAACAGTAATATTAATTGCACTGTTGATGACTGTGTTTTATTTTCCTGTACATTCTGCAGAGACCGGAAAGTATTGTGGATAAACGTGAATCAAGCAATACAGATGAATGGAAGGGATCCAAACAGCTACAAAGGGAAAAAGACATAGTGTGGAGAACTGCAGACCAGTTAACTTGACATTCGTAGGGAAACTGTTGGAATCTATGACACAGCATGACATTTTTGCTATTTAGAAATCAACACCAACAATGGAGAGAATCAGCATGCATTTCTGATAGAGAAATCATACTTGTTAAACTTCGGAATTGCTTGAAGTTGTTTCTTACAGCATAGATAATGGGGAAACAGTAGACATGGCATATATTGGATTTTCGGAAGAGTTTCTATAGGATCTCAGTGAGTTCGTAAATGCAATGAATGTTTACGTTTATCCACAATACTTTATTTGGAGGAATATATGTAATTGGAAAGTTACAGTTTGGTTATCCTTCCTTTAAGAAAGTCAGAACATTGATGTAAAGACATGTTTAAGCAGTTTCACAGTGTGTTGGTGGGACTGTACCCGGAGTGTAGTGTACAGTTTTGGTGACCGA
The DNA here is from genome assembly GCF_020745735.1 of Hemiscyllium ocellatum. Classification (NCBI taxonomy): domain Eukaryota; kingdom Metazoa; phylum Chordata; class Chondrichthyes; order Orectolobiformes; family Hemiscylliidae; genus Hemiscyllium; species Hemiscyllium ocellatum. The sequence continues at coordinate 795,766 of NC_083448.1, read as the reverse complement.
ATCTCAGAAAGAATATACTGACCACAGAGGAAGTGCAATGCAAATTCTCCAGATTAATCCCTCAGATGGTGAGATTGCCTGATGAGGAAACTCGGCCTGTGTTCGCCAGAGTTTCAAAGAATGAGAGGCGGGTCACAGTGAAATTTAGAAAATTCACGAAACGTATGACAAGTTGGAAATTAACAGAACGCTGCCCTCGCTGTCTATTCCACATTCAAGACAAATAATGGCAGGATCTGGGACTGGCCAGTTAAGACTGCAATATGGTGGAAATTCTTCACTTGGAGGGGACTAACTAACACAGGGGCATGGAAACCTACTGACAGGCAAGATTAGGGAGAATCTCCAGATATTCTCCAAGTGTATCCAGTGGAACAGAATAACTAGGGAACAGGTAGGACTCCTTAGTGACTTGTCAAGTTGCATCCAAATCAACTTTAGTGGTAGGAGACAGACGGTGGTGGTAGAAGGCTGTTTGTGTGCTTGGAGGCTAATGTCCAATGGTGTACTACGGGGATCAGTGCTGTGTCTCTTAATATTTGTGATTCGAAGGTTTTGGTGTTGGACTGGGGTGGACAAAGCTAAAAATTGCGTAACACCAAGTTATACTCCAAAAGGTTTATTCGGTGGCACTAGCTTTCGAAGTGCTTCATCAAAACCACCTAATGAAGAAGCAGCGCTTCGAAAGCTGTTGCCTCCAAATAAACCCGTTGGACTATAAGCTGATGTTTTCTGATTGTAAACCTTATCATAAAACGATGCAGCTGTGAATATAGGTTGAGGGGTGTCATAAGTAAGTTTCTGTTTGTTACAAAGTCTGGCCGGGTAGTTGGCAGTGAGGAGGAAGGCCTTATGTTACAGGAAGATACAGATGGAGTGTCAGATGGGCACACATCAATGGCAGATGAGATGTAACCCTGATAAACATGAGGTCATGCACTTTGGAAGGAGGAACCAGGCAGGGGAGGACTCAATGAATGGCAGCACACTAGGAAGCTCAGAAGGTGCTTCTCTACACATCCCTGAATGTGGCTGGACAGGGTAACACACAATTTGAGAAAGCGTACGGGAACGTAAATACGGCCTGTACACATCGAAGCATAGATTATAAGAGCTATGCGGAACTTTTGTTAGCCAAGATGGAATACTGTGTGTAGTTCTGGGAACTACATTACAGGAAGAATGTGATTGCACTGGAGGGGATGCAGAGAAGATTCACGAGGATATTCCCTGGGATGGAGCATATCAGCTCTGGAGAGAGGCTGGGTAAGCTCGGGTTGTTTAGTTTGGAGCAGAGAAGACTAAGGGGGACGTGAATCAGGAGGATAAGATTGCGAGGGACATGGACGGGGTGGATAGTCAGCAGCTGATCCATTTCGCCAAAGGGACACACTCTTAAAGTGAACGGTTTGAGGCTGAGTGAGGATTTGAGGACTGTTTTTCATCCAATATATGTTGGGGTCTGGGATGCACTTCGTGAGAGAGGAAATGTTATGGTAATCTCAAAACCATTAGAAAATACATGGTTATGCACTTGAAATGCCATAAGATTGAGAGCGACGGGTTTTGTGTTGCATATTTGTGGAGTCCTCTCCTCCAGTAAGTTGTTTAATAGTCCATCGACATTTATGTTTGGATTTGGCAGGACGACAGAGCTTAGATCTGATCTGTTAGTCTTGGGATCATTTCCCCTCTCCATCAGACATTAGTTCTGCTGGTCGGAATTTAACCAGTTAATTGTGGGAGCTTTAATGGGTTGTCAACAATGTGCAGTGTGTGGGGAAATGTAGACTGTGGTATCAATTAACATGGCTTCAGAACCTGCAGGAACATAATGCAAAATGAAATGATAATATCGATAAAACTTTAAGGGGGAATACTAGACGGTGGCGATCCAGAAGGTCTGCTTTGCTGGACTCTGCATCAACACACGGGCAAAGTGGTTCTCTAACCCACCCCATCACAGTCTTTTACTTAAAATTCAACACTAAAAGAGCGATAGAATCTTCACTGGTCCCGATTTGTCAAAGGGAAATGACAAAACATGGGGAAAAGGATAGAGTAAGTCCCAACAAGCGGTGCATCAGTCAGAAGCATCGAGCATACCTGCGGCTGTAGCTGCAACCCACTCTACTCTTCAATAGACCCAATTACTCATCAGGCCTTGGTCACTGAGTTCACCAAGTTACGTGAAATGATTGAAGGCGTGATTGATGAACAGTTCAGCCGTGGCTAGAGCCGCTCTCAGCCGTGCTCCAAAAACATGAGCAGCAACTTGACAGCCTTGGAAACAGAACAGACAATGTCAAGCGCCGAACTGCAGGGGCAGAAACCGCGATCGATTCCTCTCGGGAGAGGATCCTCGCCCTTGAAAAACAGGTCTGCACCTTAACTGAACAAGATGATGACCTCGAGAACAGGGGTATGATGATGAATATTCACATCGTCGGTTTGCTGGAGCGGACAGAAGGTGGTCAGCTGGTGAGTTTTTTTCAAGAACTGGCTGCAGCGATCCCTTCACTTGGAAACTGAGGAGGGACGGGTGAAGACTGAGACAGTTCATCGGGTTACGGCACGGAAGTCAGACTCAGACCAACGCCTTCATCCTGTCCTTGTTTGATTACATAGTTATGGGGACAAACAAAGACTGGTGGAAGCTTCCAGAACCCAGTGGAAAGATCTGATGGGTTTAATTTACGAGGGCTCCAGGATTATGTTCTTTCTGGAATTTTCAGCGGCAGTGATTCAGGAAAGAAAATATTTTGATGACATTAAGAGAAGAGTAAGGGAACTCTGGATTCAGTATTCCTTACAGTTCCCAGCGGTGCTCCGTATTGATTTGAATGGATCTTTGAACCCGTCTGACTCTCCAGAGAAAGCAAAAAACTTTGTGGATATTGTAAAGTAAGCTGGATATTTAGATAATCATGTTTCTCTCTTAAAGAAATTTTGTTGGATTTTTCTGCTATTAACCAGTGTTAAATTATTGCCGGGAATGGTTAAACTACTCATTTTTAACTTCTTCATTAGTATTATCACTTTTTTTTCTTTCTTTGCTTGTGTCTGGGGTGCAGCTCAAGCTGAAGGGATTTACAAAGCTAGTTGTGTCAACTAAGAGCCGACCGAAGGGCAGTTCAAGTCCGATTTTTGTTGATAATGCCCCGGATCCCATATTGTTAGCGGGCACAAGATAAAGTTTTGAGATATGTAAGCGTTCCCAGTGGGCGGTGGGGGGGGGGGGGTAAATTCCCCAATCGAGTGTCATTGGCAGCTTGGATTTTATTTCGTTCTTTGATTTTTATGTGTTTAGCTTTGGAAAGTTTTGAGAGCTTGTTAGTTGTAGTAGTTTTAGTTTGTACAGTTTTTAGGCTCAATGAGTCTTTTTTTTAATTAATGATACGCGATGTGTAATTCGATGTGAAACTCTAGAGTTGAAATGCTGCTACAGTGTGTTATGGAAAATAATGTACTTAAAAGCTGTACCTGGAACATTAAGGGGAGTCATCCGCCAGTCAAGAGGAAAAATTGACTTTCTAATCTTCAAAAGAGAGGGTGGATGTTGTCCTATTGCAAGAGATGCACCTTGATGACAAGGAACATTTGACGTTACAGCAGGGTGGGTTTGATCAGGTTTATTTCTCATCTTCGAATACTAGGAGTAGGGGAGAAGCCATGCTAGTTAGGAGGAATCTTCCATTTAAATTACTAGATTGTATTAGACACTCATGGAAGGATTATCATTCCCAAAGTCTTGAACTATGGGAAATAATACAGCATTTTGAATGTTTAATGCCACCCGGCGCACCCTCTTAAAATCCTGGTAGATGTATTTTCCAAAGGAGGTTATCTTGCATCGTGGCACATTATTATAGAAGGAGATTTCAACTGTCTTATGGCCCTACGGTGGACAGAATGTCCAAATGTCCCCCGATACCCTAGTTATAATGTAAGCAATTAGTGGATTTTTGTGCAGAACTAGAGCTGGTGGATGTCTAGAGGCAGATCTACCTCACAAGTAGGGATTTTATTTTATCCTTTAACCCGCAGAAATGGCACACGTGGGTTGGTCTCTTCTCCATCCTTGCAACAATCTTCGATACGGTGGCATCCTACACAATTATCCCAACATTCCTTCCCCAGAAGTAAGATAGAAGTAACATAAGATTATGTTGTATGCAGATGAGGGTCTTATGTTTTTGTCAAATCCCACAGTTTCGGCAGCTCACGTGATGTAATGCATTAATTCGCTTATCACCTTTTCGGGCTATAAGATTAATTTTACAAAGTTTGTGGCCATCCCTATGGGAGGTCTCAGGGAAATACCTGATGTTGAGGGCAAATCCTGGTTTCCTTTTAAATGGTCACGAGGGTGGTTCCCCTGTTTTAGTATATTCATTACATCTGTCTTTGATCATTTATTTAACGTGAACTATGTCCATTTGTTTGACAAAATTAAACAAGACCTTCAAAGATGGGAGGCACTTCCAACATCCTGGCTAGGTTGGATAGCTGTTCTTAAATGAATGTCCTTCCTTATTTGCTATACCCCGTGTGAAGGCTTCTTTTGATGTTTCCCAGACAAATATTTAGGAGACTTCATGGCTGGTTTAGCTCTTTTATTTGGCATCATAAGCGACTCTTTATCAAGCTAACCAAATTGCAACTGCCCCACAGAGTGTGGGGAGTAGATCTCCCAGATCAAAAGCTATCAATTAAGCTCTTTATTATCCTATGCTAGTGTCTGGGCCACTGAGGACTCGGTGTCAATACGGTTAGATATTGAACCCTCTCAGACAAAGTGAACCCTTATTAGTCTGTTGTTCTGAGACAAAATGACAACATTTTTGGAGTATTTTCATAACCCAATAATTGTCATTCATGTTTTAACAGTATTGATAATGCGTCATATCGAGGTTAAAACAGTCATAATCGTGTTTCTTACCCCTACAATTGCTATACCGAGTTGTCAACCGGGGATAATGGATTCCAGGTTTAAACTGTGGGAAGCCAGGGGTGTAACTTGCTTGAGTGATTTAGAATTATTAGAATCCCAACAGTGTGGAAACAAGCTCTTGGGGCCCAACAAGTCGATTTCGACCCACCCAGATCCATTCCCCTAGTATCCTATATTTACCCTGACTAATGCTCCAACCTACACATCCCTGAACACTATGGGTAACTTATCAATAGCCAATTCATCTAACCTGCACATCTTCATATCCTGGTCCTGTGAGGCCGCAGTGCTAACTAGTGAGCCACCACGTGCTATTTGAGGGAGAAAGAATGACATCATTTGATCAAATAACTCGTAAGTATCGACTACCTAGTAAAGACCTCTTCTGTTTTTTTCCCAGATCCGAGATTTGATTTTTTTTTAAACTCCTTTACCAGACTCTTACATATCTGATGTAGAGAAGTGGGTGCTTATTGCTTAGAATACACTCTCTGTCAGTACCCTTTATCATGAGTTGGAGCGGGTCCCCTCAGAAGAGACTGTGCAGCTTTGTGATGTCTGCAAGAGAGAGTTGGGGGGGGGGGGGGGTCAGACCACTTCGGACACATGGGAGGATATTTGTGAAAATGCTCGAAGGATTTTGATCTGTAACAGGACACATTCCATGCAGCTGAAAATTCTTCATAGGGTCTATCTGACCACAGATTGTTTCTCAAAATGCAAAGTGGGATTATCTTCAGCATGTCGTAAATGCAGAATGACTACAGACACTCTTACTCATTGCTTGTTGTCCTGCTGCAGGCTTCATATATATTGGAGCACTGTGTTAGGTGTGATAGAGTAGGTATTGGGGACTGAATTGGAGATGGACCTGGTTTTTATTTTTCTTGGCCTGCTCAGGGTACCTTACACAGATGCACATGAGGAAAGAAAATATATATCCTTACTTTTTGTGCTAGGAAACATGTTCTGTTGTGCTGGATGTCTGAAAACCCCGGATCTGTTGGGTCGTCGTAAGTTCTTCATGGAGAATATCCCTTTGGACTTTCTCACCAGTATGGTGCACCAAAAAGCAGAGATTTATATAAGGCATGGCAACCCTTTTTGGAATACCACGATGCAGGTTTATCTGTCACATTAAGAAGGGCTTTTATATAATCATGACGATATGGTCTACTGAATCTAATATCCAGCGAGGAACAATTATGAACATAAAAATGCGTATCAGTTAATGCTCTTGAAGAACGAGAGCTATCGTTTTGTTATGCTGAGCTGTACTACTTATTAATTATTTATTGTTCATTTTTGTTTTTCTTCTGTCCATTTAGTGTTTTTAACTTGTTTTGTATGTACATATACATGCGTGTAATTTTGTTCAGTTATTTGAAATTGGTGTTATTGGGTTATTATTTTATTAAAAATCTCTTTTCAATAAAATTACTACTTAAAAAAAAATAAAATGCTAACATTGATAGAATAGAGTCCTAAAGAAATCTCATTAGAGAAACCACTCATGCTGGTTTATCCTGAGGGTCACCACACCTCGGGTGATGGGGCGAGGTTGAGAGAGTGTCCTGACCATGGGACCCTCTGTCAGTGTGGGGAATTGAACCTGCACTGTTGATCTCTCTCTATATCATAAACCTGCCGTCCAACTAACTGAGTGAGAGACCGTGCAACTGTCACAGACAGAAACAGCCACAGGCAAAGAACAAGAGAAACACTCATAACAATGAAAATGGTACAATTCAGATAACGGTCAAGACAATGGCTAAGGGTAAAAACGTTCTCTGCTCGAAATTGTATTTTATAACAAGACGTATTTAGAAGCTGTCTTTGATTTAATATCATTTAGGCGAGTCAAGTAAAATAACCTGAATTACTAAGTATGATTGGACATCTATAATCATCAAATAAGTGTAGATTTTTATTTGGTCTGTGTAAAGCATGCTGGCTGTCGCATGAAAGTATAAAGCAGATGGAATATATTGTTAGGAGAGTGCGTTCCATGGGAAATACCCTCGAACAGGCGTTAGAAGAAAACTGGGGTAAAAGTGCTGGAGTGCCATCTGGTCATTCATGATGGGTGGGAGAATCGGGCTGGTATTGAATGAGAGGGACACCATGGGGTGGAGTGGGTAGTTAATGAGATGAGTTCGATAAGATAGCACCAGGAAACAGCTTCGTACAGACAATCCCTCTGTCACACTCAATGAAAATGACACTGAGACAAATTACTGGTTATACAGTTCAATGAGCCGAAGACTCTGCTGTCCTCAGTCCCAGTTACAAAGCTGCAGGACAAATGCTCATTCAAAACTCTCCATCGCCTGAACTCATACTAAGATACCATTCACTCATAATTCTTTATAATACTGACCCGTGTCGCATGATCCTGTAGAAATGTCTTCATTTCAGCATTCTGGAAACAGTGAACATATCTTTCCATTACATTTTTTCTCAGTCACCCGCTCCCTGTCTCTATCCCAAAACACACGGATTGACAGTCGTACGGTTCTACAGATGGAAACAGTCCCGTCTGCCCAGTTGTTCCATGCTGAACAAAATGTCCATCCACACTCATCCAATTTCTCTGCCCTTGCTCTGTATCCTTTAATCTTTTCCTATCTGTATTCGTCCAAATGCCTTTTCAATGTTGTTATTGTACTCACCTCAACCACTTCCACTGGCAGCTCATTCCATATGTGTACCATACTCTGTGTAAAAAAGTTGCCCTACGGGTTAATTTTTATTTATTCCTCTCGAAGCATTAACGGATGTCCTCTAGTCTTCGATTCCCCAACCTTGCCAAAAGAATGAAGTATTCACCCCTATGTACGTCTCTCATAATTTGATAAGATCTACACTCCTTGTTGTGGTTCTCTTTACCGAGCTGGGAATTTGTGTTGCATACGTTTCGTCCCCTGTCTAGGTGACATCCTCAGTGCTTGGGAGCCTCCTGTGAAGCGCTTCTGTGATGTTTCCTCCGACATTTATAATAGTTTGCATCTGCCGCTCCCGGTTGTCAGTTCCAGCTCTCCACTGAAATGTCTGCAACACACATTCTCAGCTCGGCAAACAGAACCACAACAACGAACACCCGAGCTACAAATCTTCTCACAAACTATCTACACTTCTATGAGAACCCCTTCAGTTTCCTAGGTTGTAAAGAAATAAGTTCTAACCTGTCTAATTTCTCCCTATTACTTAAACCCTTTAGCCCAGGAAACATCTCTGAAATTTATTCTACACTCTTCCTTGTTCCATAATATCCTTTTAAGAGCAAGGTGAACAAAACTGAACACTATACTCCAACTGCAGCCTTACCAATATCCTGTATAATTGCAACATAACGTCCCAACTTCTATACTCAATGCCCTGACGATGGTCTGTGTGCCAACAGCCTTCTTCACTGTCCTGTGTATCTGTGACTCAAATTTCAGACAACCGTGCACCTGATCTCTCATGTCCTTTATTCCACTACACTCCTTAAGGCTCTCTCATTCATCATTAAACTCCAACCTGGATTTGACTTTCCAAAATGCAGGACGTCACCCTTATCTATGTTACACTCCACATGCTATTTCTCAGCCCACTTCCACTGCCGATCAAGGTACTGCTGCAATTTCTGTTAATGTTCCTCATTGGATCACTCCTATTTTAGTGTCATCTGCAAACTTACTAACCTTGAGTTGTGCACTCTCGTCCAAATCATTGATATTGATAATAAACAGCAATGGGCCCAGCACCGACCCCTGAGGCACTCCACGAGTCTCAGGCCTCCAGTCCGACAAGCATACCTTCACCGTTGCCATTTGCTTCTCAATGCCTAGCCAATTGTGTCGCCAATTTGCCAGATTATCTTGGAGTCCATGCAATCTAACCTTCTCGAGCAGCCTACCATGTGGAACTTTATCAAAGGCTTTACTGAAATCCATATAGACTATGTCCACTACCCTGCCCTCGTCAACCTTCCTGGTCACTTCCTCAAAAAACGCGAACAAAATTTGTAAGGCATGATCTGCCATGCACAAAGCAATGCTGACTGCTCCAAGTCAAACTCTGCCTTTCCAAATGCATGCACATCTTATCACTCAGAACCTTCTCAAGTGGTTGACTGAAAACAGATGTGAAGCTTACTGGTGCATACTTCCCAGGTTTGTCTTTGTAGCCCTTCTTGAATAAGGGCACAACATTTGCTATTGCCCAGTCTTCCGGGACCTTGCCCCTGAATTGTCTTCTCTCGCCTCTTGCAGTGCTCTTGGATATATCTGGTTAAGACCAAGAGATTTATCTGAATTTATGCATTCTAATATGCCCCACAGCACCTCTACTGTGATATTAACGGTACCAAGATATGACAACTAACCCACCCAAAGGTCACAGACCTTCATGTCTTTCTTCGTGGTAAATACAGAGGGGAAATTGAGGACCTCGCCCATCTGTTGTGGTTTTACACATGAATGCCCACTTTGGATTTTAAGGCGTCCTATTTTCTCTCTAGTCGTTCTTTTTCTTTACTACACTGAAAGCACATCTTTGGAATCACCCTAATTTTCTCAGTCACGGCTATTTGTTCGCCCTGTTCGCCCTCCTGATTTCCTTCTTCAGTAAACTCCTGTATCTCCGTGCCTCTCTAGAGATTCCATTGATTCCAGCTACCTGAAACTGAGCCATGCCTCCTTTTTGCTGGTTAGAGCCTGATTATCTCTTGTCATCCAGGGTTCTCTCTTCCTGCCTCACTTTCCCTTCATACTCACAGGAATATGTAGACTTTGAACTCGAGCCATCTCACTTTTAAAGCCGCCCCCCCAACTTACCAGAGATCTTTTTGCCTGGAAACAAGCTACTCCAATCAACGTTTGCAAGTCCCTGTCTACTTCCAGCAAAATTTGCCTTGCCCCAATTTAGAACTTGAATCTGTGGACCAATTCTGTCCCTCCCAAAGCTATTTTAAAATTAATACAATTCTAGTCACCGGTCCCAAAATACTCCCCCACTTTACCTCCGTCACCTATCCTGCCCTATGTCCCAACATTAGGTCAATATTGTCCCTTCCCGAGTAAGAACCTCTATATGCTGCTTGTGGAAACTTTCCTGAACATACTTAACTAATTTCTTGCCATCTTAGTCCTTAAACCCCTGGAAGTCCCAGTCTCTGTTAGTATAATTAAAACACCTATTATGACAAACCTATTGCTCCTGCAAGCCTCCCCATCCTCCCTGCATACTTGATTCTTTAATTCCCATTGATTATTTGGAGACTTATGGTACAACCACTATAACATCACCAACTCCCTCTTACTTCTTTGCACCATCCACAAAATCTCACTCAACATTATCTCAGTTATTTCATCTTTAAATACTGGAGTGGTATGCGCCTGAATCGGAACTATTGGTATTGAAACTGTTTCAATTTACATCTCTCCCTTCCAGTGATTTTCACACCCACAGCACCCCTTGTCAAGGCGCAATGGAGATATAAAGCTGTAAATGAATGGGAGCTACACATCCTGTCACTGCCAGCATTGGCTGCAAGTTTCCCCACACTGGGCAGTGATCGAACACAGTGCTACTGAATAATGCAACAGTCTGGGGTTATATACGAATGAACCAGTGCAGTCTGCACAGCTCCCCACTCTGGACATTTAGCCCAGGATTATAGATCAAGCATTGTTGTGGGCTGCACAGAGTTCCACTCCGGACATTGCTGGGTTCATTCAGCAGTTCGCTAGCTGGATCTACACAGTGCTCCATACTGAACGTACAATGGATAGGCTGGTTATGTGAGTTGGTTTGCGAATGTTAGAGAACTAAACAATGCCTTTATTTTGTGCTTTCATTCTTGTGATTGGACCCTTCAAACCCTGACTCACCTGATCAGACCGGACCCTTTGGATGAGTCATGGTGATTGTTGTTACAACATCGGGGTCTGCAACATGACCAACAAATGAAGCAGAGGCTGCAGAGGGGGGAGTCTCCATAAAATGAAATGAGGGAATCACTATCAGATCAGCCGTGCTCTAAGTGAATGGTGGGGCAGGATTGTGTGAACCACGAATGCAACTTATTCATCTATTTCTGTTTGTAACAGGCAAACTCCCCTTCTCTCCCAGTGGCCAAAGCTGGTGGGAAGTGAGTCACCTCCTGCTGTCCATGTGTAACAGGTTCCTGGGGTCTCACAAGCCTCCAGATTTCCAAGTGTCAGTCTCGAGCAGTTGTGTGACAGCCTCCTGTTTCTGTGTCCCAGCCTCGAGCAGTTGAGTGACAGCCTCCTGTCCCTGAATCCCAGTCTTTAGCAGTTGAATGACACCCTCCTGTCCCTGAATCCCAGTCTCGAGCAGTTGAGTGACTGCCTCCTGTTCCTGTGTCCCAGTTTCGAGCAGTTGAGTGATGGCCTCCTGTCCTGTGTCCAAGTCTCGAGGACGAGTGAATCCCTCCTGTTCCTGTGTCCCAGTCTTGAGCAGTTGAATGACACCCTCCTGTCCCTGAATCCCAGTCTCGAGCAGTTGAGTGACAACCTCCTGTTCCAGTGTCCCAGTCTTGAGCAACTGAGTGATGCCTCCTGATCCCAAGTTTGTGAAAATAGACGTCCTCCTCTTGCTACTGACAAAAAGGCTCCAATAGCTCTCTGCTCATCTGCTGCTCCTGTGGAATGGAGTTGAGGGACTGAATGGCCTCTTCACATTCCTTCCAGCTTCTCTTGACTAAAAGCCTTTCTCCTGTTTCTGTAAAACACCATCAAAATCTGAATGATGTATTTTTGTATTTGACTCTCAGTAATTGAGCAAACAAGCTGACTGACTGAATTCAGAACCTGAACAGCCTCTTCCTGTTCCTGTGTTATACACTCAAGAGTCAACAGTGTCTCAGTGATGTACAGCACCGAAAAAGACCCTTCGATCTAGTCGTCCATTCTGACCAAATATCCTTAATCAATCTCATCCCCGTTGCCAGCACTTGGCCCATATCCCTCTAAACCCTTCCCATGCACGTACCCATTCAAATGCCTTTTAAATGGTGTAACTGTACCTGCCTCCACCACCTCTTTTGGGTGCTCAGTCCATATACACAGCAGTTTCTCTTTGAAAGTGTTGTGCCTCATTTCCCTTTATAAATCTTTCCCCTCTCACCTTAAACCTTTGTCCTGTAATTTTTGACTCGCCTATCCTGGTGTAAAGACATTGACTGTTTACCTTATCTATGCCCCTCATGATTTTATAAACCTCTTTAAGGTCACCCCTCAGCCTTAACACTTGAAAATAGCCCCAGCCTATTCAAACTCTCCCTGTAGCTCAAACCCTCCAACACCTGCAACATTCTTTTAAATCTCTTCTGCACCCTTTCAAGTTTGACAACGTCTTTCCGACAGCAGGGTGACCAGAATTAACAGGCAGTATTACAAAAGTGGCCAAACCCATGTCCTGGACAGGGGCAACATGTCTTGCAAACACATAGACTCAAAGCACGCACCAATAAAGGGAAGATCGCCAAGTGCCTTCTTCACTACGCTGTCTACCTGTGACAGCACTTTCAAGGAACTGAGAACCTGCACCACAAGGTAACACAGTAGCTCAGTGACTAGCATTGCTACCTCAGAGCACAGCGATCTGGGTTTACCTTCATCCTTGAATGACTGCCTGAATGGAGTTTGCACATTCTCCCCGTGTCTGCGTGCGTTTCTTCTGGGTGCCATGTTTTCCTGCCACAGTACAAAGATATACCGGCAAGTGTAGATTGGCCCTGCTAAATTGCCCCAATACCCAGGGATGTGTAGGCGAGGTGGATTAGCCATGGGAAATGCAGGCTCAGAGGGACAGGGTAGGGGTTTCTCCAGTAGGATACTGTTTAGAGGGTGGTGTGGCCTCGATGGGCCGAATAGGCTCTTTCCTCATGTAGGGATTCTATCATTTCAATTGAGTTCTCTTTGAGTGGCAACTTTCGACAGAACCCTACCTACATATCTTGCCCTGATTTGTCTTGCCAAAATGCAACAACTCATATTTATCTAAATATAACTCCATCCCCATCCCTCAGCTCACCTAATCAACTTTCTCTTTGTTCGGAGATATCATTTTTCACTGTCGACTACACCAACAAATTTGGTATTATCTACAAGCTTACTGACCATACTTCATATACTCAAATGCAAATGATTTGTATAAGTGACAAGAGGCAGTGAACTCACTGTTGACCTTTGCGGCACGCCACTGGTCACAGGTCTCCAAGTTTAATGAACAAATGTCCACTGTCACGCCCTGTCTCCAATATTCCAGAAAATGTTGGATCTAAATGGCGAGCTCTCCCTGAATCCAAGGCAGTCTGACTTTGCTAACCAGTCTACCATGTAGAATATTTTGGTTTTCTTACTGATTTCCATTAAGACAACATCCACTGTCCTGTCTTTCTCAATCGTCTTCATCACTTCCTCAAAAAATTCCACCGAGTCAGTGAGACGTGATCTCCAACGTACAAAGCCCTCTTCAGTCCTTGTCTTTCCAAATGCATACATATCCTTTCTCTCAAAATCTCCTCCAACAATTTTTTCACCATTGACGTCAGTCTCACCGATCTATATTTACCTGATTTTTCCTTCCTTTCTTAATTAATGACACTATTTTAGCAGCCCTCCAGTATTTTGGCACCTCACCTGTGGAAATCAATGTTACAAATACATCAGCAAAATGCAGAGAAATCTCTTTCGTAGCTTCCCACAAATATCTAAGATAGAACTGATCAGGTCCCAAGGATTTGTTCACCTTTATGTGTTTTAAAATGTCCAACACGTCCTTGTAATATAGACACTTTTCAAGATATCACTATACATTTCCTCATTCTCTCGCTCTTGTAACTCCCTCCACGTTAAATACTGAGGAGAAATACTCGTTTCATATCCCTCCCATCTCTTGTGGTTCCACATATAGGTAGCCTTAGTGGTCTTTTAGGTGCCCTATTCCTCCCTAGTTAATCTTTCGCCATTAAAAGATTTGTAGAATTCCTTCGATACCTCGTTAACCTTATTTCTAAAGCCAACTCGTATTCACATTTTTCTAGCCCGATTTCCCCGTTGACTATACACTTGCTGCCCTAATCCTCTGGGGAGCCACTTGATTTCAGTTCTATTTACCTGACATATGCCTCCTTTCTTACCTTGATCAGAGCATCAATATGTCTACCCATCCAGTACTCCCTGCACCCACTATCCTTGCCCCTCTGACTAATGGGAACACGTTGGCTCTGGACTCTCTGAAACCAAGTTATGATGGCCTTGCATTTTCCAACCATCCCTTTACCTGCGAATCGATTATTCCAATTAGCCTTTCACAGGGCTCAACTAACACTTTCAAAATTAGCCTTGTTCAAAGTTAGAACTTTATTGTTTACGCCAGGTCTTTCCTATTCCATAACTAGTTTAAACGTAATAGTTATGCGTAACAGACTTGAAATGTTAAATAAACACTTTCTGCTCCTTTGTAACAGGCTCGAAAGACTGCATGGGATCCTCCTATCAATTTATAACGGCCACGAGACATTAAATGACACAGCAACCCCTGGAGTATAAGCAGCCAGTAAACTGTATCGATGGAGGTCCAACCCTTCTCAGTTACAGAAACAATTAACTCCAGGTGCCCTCTCAATTACACCTCACACAGCTGCAGCGAAATCCTTTTTATTTTGACTGATTTTGTTGGCAAAATGTGCCAATATTCCAGAGGTCCACCTTTTCAAGTAGCAACAGGCTAATATTGGCTGACTGGCCTTCTCTTATCTCTCTGTAAGAGGCCCATAGGGACAGAATTGTTTCGGCCTGTTGCTGAGCAGCAGTCTCAGTGCTCTGTCTCAAGGTTATGAAAGGATTTGAAAACAGGGCATTAAAAACCGGCATAGCCTCACACTGGTCAATAAATATCATACTGTAGGTTAAGACATCTAGAAACTTGCCCATCTGACGTTTTTTTATTTATGTAGCCGATCTGTTATTTTATAACTGCTTTCTTTCATAAACAGAGTGGGACACATATAGACCCATGCAGTGTTCTGTTAATAATCTCGTATGCAAGGAAAAAGAAATAAAAATTGAGAGATTTATGGTCCATCTCTCAGCACCCTCATCCATTCCATTCAAAACCAGTAAATGTTCCCTTTTATAGCGATATGAAAAGTGATGTATGGAACTGGTTAACTGATCCTATTTGTTCAGTGACTGTGATTAATGCCAGTCTCGATGGATACTAATTATCCCAATGGAGGGTTTCCATCTTTTAATGATAATTGGGCGCCATTCAATGTGTTATTCCACAACATGAGCGGGAACCATCACCAATAGCACTGACAGGGATCAGCAGATCCAGAGAGAGGTGGAAGAGAGATCAGAATCTGAGAACATTAGATTGGAATGTACCAACAATGGAACAGAATCTGAGAACATTAGACTGGAATAGTCCAACAATAGGCAGGAGTTTATCCTATTATGTTTTGCATTTTTCTGAATTTTACTTTTTGCCATTTTATTGGCGGATCCATTACGCTCTTCGCATTATACAATGTATTTATTATCCCTTCCTGGCTAGCGTTGGTGTTCCTGGTAAGTGTCATTGTCCTTTTTTTTATCTATAAATTAGTTATGACTGTATTACTGTTCTTTCATATTTTCTACACTTCTATCCGCTATTATTGTTCCTGTTGAAACTCTGAATCCAGATATTTACTCTACAGACCACTACTAACTACATCAATGAAAGTGTTCAATTACTGCATCCCTCTGCTCTGGCAATGTTACTTATGGGTCTCTGTGTTGACCGACTCAGTTTCAGCAGATAACCGCATTATACAGTATCTTTGCCTTTGTTATTTAAATATTAAGAGCATGGAGGTCACTGCCTACTGTTCTGGTTACAAACTCCACTTCCTTCCAGTGTTTCCATCCCATGCCTGGCAAATGCTTGCAGCTGAAGCAGACGAGTCATAACTGTGGGAGATCCCTTTGACCATGAGCTGATTCCTGACACCATGTCCTGACCACTTCTAATTTGAAATACTCACCACTCCGCGATGTATCTCACTGACTTATTCCATCTCCTGTTTGAACTTTGAGTTATAAAATACAGTCTTAATGAAGTTAATAATCTGCTGCTGACGCTTCTGGCTTCAAACTTGTTGAAGCAAATCTGATTCGAACACACACCAACCCCCCATCCATCTGTCATTCATGTTCACGCGGATATATATTGCTATTTTTATGGCAATGCCTTTATTTTAACATTTTCAAACACTTTATCTCATCTGTCCATGAAAATTCTGTCATTCTCTCTCTGTCGATTAAATAAAAGCCTGCCAGTTGTTCGTATTTAAAATAGTTTCCTCCATGTGCGTTCCTTCTCAAACATTAAGTTTCACATTCAACCACGCCAATCGGGCACGCGCACACACTCTCCCTCAGTCTCTGATGAACACACACACACGCGCAGATAGAGCAAACCTTCCCATTGTAGGCAGTCATCTGATGCGAGTATAGTTAGCATATGATAGTAAAGTTTGCAATGCTCTCCATACTGGGCAGATACTGCAGTTTACTGAGCAACACACTAGCATGGTCTGCACAGCCCTCGATGCTGGACTGTCATCTTGTCCCAGTTTATGTTGTTTGTGGTGTTCTGTCAAGCAGATTCAGAATTTCATTTAACAAACCATTTCAGCTGATCTGGCAATGCCTGTAGTCAATGTTCTCATTCTTGTAATTTTAATCTCGAAGATCTCACTTCTCCAGTTAGTCACACTGCCCTGTCTATTTTCCCCATATTTCCACAACCTCCTCCAAGTTAATTAACTGCCTGTTTCTGTCTTTAATGTGAATCTCTCAGTCCCTCTGTATCTTTCCCTGGCCTTGGGTTTTGGCTCCCCAGTGTATCGAGTGCTGACATTGTGAAGCTCAGAAACAGTGAAATGGTGTGTGTCAGGCTGTTGTTCACTTCCCGGTATGTCCCATGTGATGGTCCACGGACAGGTGTGTTTCAGAAGTTATGAGACACATCCTTGTGACTTGGTCTGTACCTATATTTGTTCCTCTCAGGTGACGTTGCGATCAGTAACACAATCAGTAACATTGAGTAAAGGACCAGGCATCTAAATTGTGTGACAATGCTGTCACTTTTTTTTTTAAAAAAAGGTTATTTTCTTTTTTTTAACAAGAGATCTTAAAGGCCAACTGCCTACTGAAAATGGCTCAAGTAAATAACTTACGAGACTTTTAGGTTTTTTAATAAATAGTAGTAACAATGGCCAGCTCACACAGACCAGGCTTTCTAGTTATTTCCTTACAGCTGTAAGTCACCAGGTGCTTGTGTCCCAGAAGGGTTGGAAGCTTTAGTAAATTATCCCGAGCTGCTATTCTCTCTCAAGCTTCACTTGATGCTGTTTCCTCCTGGATTGGAGAACTGTATGTCTGAATGCTCCTTTTTACCATGGAGTGTGTTTAGGTGATGTTAGTATATTGGAACAGTTCATTTGTAGAAGGTACTGTATCCATTATTTGGTTAAGGTTTCCAATAGTTAAGTTATTCTAAAATCCTCTTCATTTTGTATGGGTTTTCATTAGAGTGCTTAAATATATTGTGTTTTACTTAATGGTGATTGGTTTGACTAGTAGCATCACATCAGGAACATCCACTTCACATCTACCTTTAAAATAAGAAAAGGTTGGCATCCAAGCTATCGTCTTAAAATAGTTTGAGACAGTCTGGTTGGTCTATAGCAAACTGGGGACTTTTGTCTGGTTCGACATCGATAATACCAAATTTGGTTTAGAATTGCAATCCCTGCAGTCTGCAAACAGGCCATTCGACCCAACAAATCCACACCGAACCGCCGAGGAGTAATCTCCCCAGACTCATTCCTACCCTATTATTATTCATTTACCCCTAACCCACACATCCCTGAAAACTGCAAACAATTTAGCATGGCCAATTCACCTGACATGCACACTTTTGGATTGTGGGAGGAAACCAGCGAATCCAGAATAAGCTCATGCAGATACTGGAGAGTACGCACCAGGAGGCTATTGGGTTCAAAGGTCGTGTATGGTAGCTGTTAGGGTCTTTTGTTCCAGATGTTGAATTCGGTTAGTTTAAACAGTGTTTTGTGTATAAACATTCTTTCAGTCATTGAGAGTTTTCTAGGTGTGGAAGAAGTGAAGTTGGGGGTTTTACAAAAGGTGATGAAGGCAAAGCTGTAGGAACTGGCAGACAAGCTGCAGTTGGGGTTGCGTTTGTCTGTGTGAAAATTAGAGATAATTACAGCTATAGCTCAGCAATTACACTTGGAGGATCTGTCATCAGACTCTTTGGAAATGGCGAGAATTCAATTTCAAATGAGGCACCTTGAACATGAGAAGGAATTGAAACAGTTTGAATTATGATGAAGTGCAGTAATAAAAGAACAGAAAATGAAGAAGAAATATTAAAACAAAGAAGAAAAGCAGAGAGATTTAACTTCAAAGGTTAATAATTAGAGTGGAAAATGGACATAGAAGGCGGTGATGAAGGTAGACTGTAGGCTGGATGAGGAGGTTAGTGAGGATGAGCGACTCTATATTAGACAAAGGCTTGATTGGGATCTGTTTAAATACATCCAGACATTATCTAAATGTGATGAGAATGATGGGGGAGCCTTTTTAATTTCATTTGAGAAAGTGGCTAAACAAATGCAGTGCCCAGTGAACATGTGGACTTATTTGATTCAAACAAAGCTGATAGGTATTTGCATTCCTATCAGACGCGGTGTCTGAGGAGGAGGAGGACGTAAAGAAAGCCATCTGAAGTGCATATGAGCTTGTGACAGAAGCCAACAGATAGTGTTTCAGGAATCTAAAATAGCGTCCGTGGTTAAACGCATATTGAGTTTGAAAGAATCTAACAAAGTAATTTTGAAAGGTGGTAAGAGCATTAAAAACGGAGCAAAGTTATGGCACTCTTAGAGAGATTCTTATTTTGGAGAAGTTCAGCAATTCACTTCCTGTAGTTGTGAGAACTTGAGTGGAAGAGCAGAGTTACAATGGCAAGCTTAGAAACTGTAATGGCTGATGATGATGATGATCGAGTTCAGAAATCAAAGCTTGGTTTCTGTGAGGGATTGAGAAGAATGTGCGAGACCTTCTTAAAACATATCCCTGTGAGAGTAAGGTTTACTGGCATACGCCAGGAGTAGCAGGTAAAGAGGTTACAGCATTAAGAGGTACAGAAGTATGTAATTCTTTTGTGCTGAGACATGAGGAGCTATGTCATTCAGAGCGACTATTGAAGAGATAAGAAGTGCTCCATTATGTAAATTGTGGTTGGAGTGTCCAGTGGAAACGCCAACACGTTTATTCCACAATGGGGAAGGAGGCCTTCAGCTTGGCATTGGCATTACAACATTTCAGCATTTAAGTTGCGAATGACAAATCTTTATCAGTGATTGACAATCAGTGACCCCTTAAAGTTTTTTGGAGAAGTTTAGGGAGAAGAATACCTGTCTGTTTCGATTGAGCTTATTATTGCTGCCATTCAATTTGAAATTATACAGGTGATAGGATGAGAAAACCTAAGTTTTGACACGTTGTGGAGACTTGGATGAAGAAAGACAAAGGCACTCTGTGGCCGAAGTAAAATGACTGAAATCGAATCGAGTTGGGAACATTTGTATGCTCAGTGTCAATGTAATATATATATGCACCTCTTCCTCCGCTACATTGATGACTGCATTGGTGCACCTCGTGCTCCCACAAGGAGGTTGAGCGATTCATCAACTTCACCAACACATTCCACCCTGAGGTTAAATTTACCTGGACCATCTCTGACACCTCCATCCCCTTCCTGGACCTCTCCATCTCCATTAACGATGACCGAATTGACAGCGACATTTTTTACAAACCCACCGACTCCCACAGCTACCCGGATTACACCTCTTCCCACCCTACCGCTTGCAAAAATGCCATCCGTTATTCCCAATTCCTCCGTCTCCACCCTATCTGCTCCCAGGAGGACCGGTTCCACCACAGAACACACCAGATGGCCTTCTTCTTTGGAGACCGCAATTTCCCTTCCACGTGGTTAAGGATGCCCTCCAATGCATCTCGTCCAAATCCCGCACCTCTGCCCCCAGACCTCACCCCTCCAACCGTAACAAGGACAGAACGACCCTGGTGCTCACCTGCCACCCTAGCAACCTTCGCATAAACCAAATTATCCGCCAACATTTCAGCCATCTCCCAACGGACCCCACCACCAGGGATATATTTCCCTCCCCACCCCTTTTCGCCTTCGGCAAAGACCATTCCCTCCGTGACTAACTGGTGAGGTCCACGTCCTCCTACAACCCACCCTCCCATCCTGGCACCTTCCACTGCCACTGCAAGAATTGCAAAGCTTGCACCCACACCTCCTCCCTCACCTCCATCCAAGGCCCTAAAGGAGCCTTCGACATGCGGTCTCCTCTACATTGGGGAGTATGGACGTCTCCTAGCAGAGCACTTTAGGGAACATCTCTGGGACACCCGCACCAATCAACCACACCGCCTGTGACCCAACATTTCACCTCCCCCCGCACTCTGCCGAGGACATGGAGGTCCTCGGCCTTCTTCACCGTCGCTCCCTCACCACCAGAAGCCTGGAGGAAGAACACCTCATCTTTTGCCTCAACCACAGGGCATCAATGTGGACTTGAAAAGTTTCCACATTTCCCCTTCCCCCACCTCACCCCAGTTCCAAACTTCCAGTTCAGCACTTTCCCCTGACTTGTCCTGACTGCCTATCTTCTTTTCCACCTATCCACTCCTCCCTCCTTCCGACCTATCACCTTCATCCCCTCCCCCACTCACCTATTGTACTCTATGCTACTTTCTCCCCACCCCCACCCCTCTCTCACTTATCTCTCCACCCTTCAGGCTCTCTGCCTGTATTCCTGATGAAGGGTTTTTGCCCGAAACGTCGATTTACTGCTCCTCTGATGCTGCCTGAACTGCTGTGCTCTTCCAGCACCACTAATCCAGAATCTGGTTTCCAGCATCTGCAGTCATTGTTTTTACCTATATATGCATTTCCGTCTACAAATAGAGGACGATTAGGAGGTCTAAAATTAATCCATCTTTGTCCATTGATGGATGATTATATTAAAGGAGGAGTTGTGAGTACACTCTCACTGCAAAGAGGTTATTTTCTTTAAGGTTGTTTTTGAAGAGAGGTTATAAAGGCAGAGGTGCAGAACTGCTGTTTCAACACTGTTTAAGTAATAACTGAGGAGGCCTTTAGGTTTAATTAAATGGTGGTAACAATGGAAGGGCAGTGGCCAGCTCTCACAGACCAGGTTTACTCGTTTGGGTTTTAGCTGCAGCATTCAGAAGCTGTTGGGGATCCCAGAAGGGTTGGGAGTGTCAATACATGATCCCCAGCTGCTTTTCTAGTTGAGATCTCTTGTTGATGTTGATTTCTCCTGGATTGGAAAACTGCATGTAAGAATCTGTATTTGAATATATCTTTGTGTCAAGCGTTGTATACCAAGAAAGTACGGTACCTATTGTTGTGTAAGTGTTCCAATATAAGCTATCCCAAAATGTTCTTTTCTTTGATTGGATTTTAATAGATTATAATATGTTTTGTTTAATGTCGAGTGGTTTGACAACATATCTGGAACGCACACTTCCCATCTATATTCAAAATAAGGAAAGCTTTGGGTCTAAGCGGCCTTCTTAAAATATTTTGCTGGGATCTGGTCTGGTCCACAACACTTGTAGCCGAGGGGTTTTTGATTGACTCCTGTTATTGAAAAGTTGGTGGAGGAGTTGGTTTGCTGGAGGTTGTGCTGTGAGCTGCCTCAGACATTCAGGGAGAGCTGAGGATTTGGTGACCGAACTCGGGATGGAGCATGGGGACAGTAGTTACAACATCTGGGTCTGGAATATGATCAACAAACGGAGCAGAGGCTGCAGAGAGGGGAAGCTCTGAAACCACGGAGTGAGTGTGTCTGGGGAAAGGGATCTGCTGTATCCACACCTGGTTTTCCAGGAACAGCTTCCCAAGCTCCACCTAACCTAGGATCAAAGTGTGAGGGGATCCTGATTGAACAAGGAGCTGGTCACAGAGCGGTGTCACCTCCTTCAACACGACCTGCAGCTTCATACCAGGGGGAGGACGGTGCTGCAAGTGGCTGTTAGGGTCACAGTTTCATTCAGCTTCTATGATTTGGAACTTTCCAGGCAGGACTAGGTGACATATCCATCATTTCCCAGTATCTCAACATCAGTGTTAACCATTCAGTGATGGCGGATATATATGGTGGATGAGAAGCATTGTTTCTCCCACAGCAGGGAGCTGCCGGGTGTATCCAGTGGTATAGTGGGATTCCCGATAGTGTACATTGCATCTGCAGAGTACCCATGTCAATGGGGAGAGGTAGAGGAACTGAAGGAGCTCTCTCTCTCTATTAATGTTACAGTGTGTCCATGCACAGTACATCATGTTGGTGAATACCCACTGTCCTGGCAGCAGTCACGGCCTCTTCATTCAGAAGCAGTCAGCCATTCCCATCGTCATCGGGTCTCCACGTAGAAAGAAATAAATATATCTTGGATAAGAGACGTCCCCTCGATGCTCGTTTCAAAACATCATCCCCACCACCAATCAACCACGTCAAAGTATTCCATGTGCACGGAGAGCAATAGGGTCGCAAGCAGTGTCTGGGAGCATACGATCAGGGATGTAGCAAAACCTTCCATGTCTGAACGGATCTGACTGAACCCTCCAGTACACAGTATCATTAAGTCCCGTAATCCCTCTCCATTTCAGTAACATACTGCCTTCCATTATTCCTGTAAATGAAATGACAGGTTATATCATGTTAAATTCCACCTGCCAAACTATTATCTATTGCCTTTACCTCTCTGAATGTATTTGCAGACTCTCCACCTTCTCTTGATAATTTGATCTCTTGCTTACCACAGCGACATCACCAAACTCAGCATCTGTATATCTGTTCCATCCTCCTGATCATTGATATAGACTAAATAGTTGAGAACCCAGCGCTGGTCACTGTGTGACCTTACTGGTTGCATTCTGTCTAACTGATTGAGACTGATTTATCCTGAGTGCCTGCTTCCTGTATGATCCCCAATCCTCCCCCGTTCCTGGGCAACACAGTCAAAGAGTTGAATAAGAACAAGGAGAATTTGTGAGGAATCCAACCCCTCGATGAGGCTGATGTCAACGTGGCCTCTGTTCCACTTTCCTGCCATCTCTCCATCCTAAAACTCTAGTCTCTTGTTGTAGATTGCGACACATGAAAAAAATCCGCTCCACATCTACGCATTCAATGACTTTTAGCATTTTACAGACCTCAGTGAGATCTCCTTACATTCTTATAAACTCGAAAGTATAGGCCTAAACTGCTCAATTTCTCTTCATAAGACAAACACTTCAAATATGGAATCAATCTAATGAAGCTCTTCTGAATTGCCTCCAATGGAAATACCTCATTCTGCAGGACACCCAAACTGTACTCCAGTTGCAGCCTCACTAATGCCTTGCAGCCTCAGCTTGCACTACAGCAACACTCCCTCCCTTTCTACTCTATCCTTTTATAAGTAAACACTGGCATTATGCTTGCAGTTCTCATTTCTTACAGTACCCGCAAGCAAGTTTTCTGTGATATGCAAGCAGACACCCAGATCCCTCTGCACCTAAGCACTTTGAAGTTTCTCCCCATTTAGATAATAATTTGTCTCTCTATTATGCTGGCCAACTTGAATAGCCCCATATTTATTCACTTTAATTTTCCTTGTCAAATGTTGCCCATTCTTCCAACCTATCCATATAGTTTTAAATCTCTTGCATCATCATTCCGAAGTAATTTCTTACCAATGTTTGTGTCATCTGAAAATGTGGCATCGCATTTTCTATCCCATCAACCGAGTACAGTAATACCATCGATCGCAAATGGTTGAGGCATGAGTCCTGAAATCAATGGCACCCCACAAATTGCATTTGCCAAAAGAAAATGACACATTTATTCCATCTGACTCAATTTTATTTGTTATCCAATCCTCAACCCAAGCTAATAAATTACTCCTAGACCCATGTTGTCTGATCTTACCACTTACTCTTTGGAGAAGCGACATATCCGATGCCTTCAGGAAGACCAGATATGTTCCATCTCCAGGATTCCCACGACCCACCTTGTTTATGACATCTTCAAATAGCTCAAGCAAACAATTCAGACACGGTTTAGCCTTCATAAATCAATGTTGACTCTGATGGATTGTGGTTTAACGTTGCAAATGTCCTGAACAATGGACTCTAAGAATTTGCCTTAAATTACCATAATTTATTGTTACACTTTAGTCCCTAATGTATACCATTATTATAAGTTCTTCCCTTTCGAAAACCTTTACATTTTCTTTGAATTCCTGTTTAATGGGCACAAGACTTTAAGAGATATGCTCCAATTGCTGTGTAAGAGCCATGTGTCACTGAATGGACTCATCATCAAAATCGATGAGCTGATGTCTTTCTGGTATTCCCATGTTATCGTCTCCAAGGCCAGAATGACCTCCTCTTGTTGATGCTTTAGAGGATTGGGAGATTATGGAATCTTCCCGTTGCTGTGTAACATTTTGAGGGGCTGATGGGTCTTCTCATAACAGGTGGAAATACTGAATGGTCTCCTCATGTATCCCGGAGATGGGACCGAGGGAGTGATTGGTCTTCTCCTGATCCCATATAACAGACGCATGTCTAAATTACCTCTTCCTTTCTCATGAAAGAAGTCTCAGATAGTTTCTGTCATTATCCAATTCCCTTGCAATAGGCTTGGTGAGTCTGAATGGCCTCCTGTTATCCCAGTGTAACAATCTCTAGTCACTGTGTGGCCTCTTCCAGTTCCTATGTTACAGACTGAAGGAGGCTGAATGGACTGCTCCTGTTGCTGTTTAACTGGATACTGGTGCAGCATGGCCTACTGTTATAGGCCCGAGTGGCTGATTGGCCTCCTTCTGTAAATGTATATCAGGCTCCAGGGGCTGAATAGCTTCGTCCTGTTTTGGTGTAACAGGGTCGAAGGCCTGAATATCATCCTGTTGTTCCTGTGTAACAGGCTGGAGAACGGAATGGATTACTCAACTATCTGTGTAATTCACTTCACTCATTGACTCCTTTTGCCATTTATGTTCAAATAAGATCTTCTTTATTTTTTGTAAACTCCAATGGCTACTGGATAAACCTGATCATCCTTTCGTTATACGCCAGCACCTTCATTGCAGGAATCAGTTGAGGGAACCATCTCTGAGCTGCTTCCAATATAACAACACCGTTTCTTCATTGAAGAGGCTAGATCTGTACACTCTACTCCAGATGTAATCTCCCTGTGCAGCAGCAGCACTTTCCCAGCCTGCTGTAAAGTTCCCACACAGGTTAGAGCAGTCTCAGCTCTCTGGAGGAATACAGAGCATTGTTGGAAGATCATTGTCCTTCTCTACTCCACCGCATAACGGGAGATCTGGAGAAATTAAAGTTTGCGAAGATCATAAATGATGTGGCGAGATGATCTCTGCCATTAATCTCCCCAGAGCCCACATCGCTCAGATTCCACAAAATCTAGTAAGGTGAGGATTAAAAAAACAGCAAGGATTAGCAAACATTGATGGGAGTTATATATCAAAGTGAAAGCTGCAATACAAATGCTGGACATGTTATAAAACAGGAAATGAGATATACACATTTGTGGGTACTGCAGTAATGATATATATTTAAATTATCTCTAAACTGTGTTAACCCAATTAATGCTAATGCTGGGAAAATGGATTTCATGACCACGTGTGAGATGGTTTACATGAACATTATGTTGAGCACTGAGCTCGAGTTCAGGTTATTTAGGAATTGGTGTTGAGTGATCAGAAGAGCTAATTGAAAATTTTGCCGGAAAGGACATTTTGGGAACAGTGACCACAACGCATTGGTTTTCTTTTATGCTGTTTGAGTACACGACAGTTTTTGTTATATTTGAAGTAATAAATCTGAGTCTTGCAAGCCATGAAGGTGTGAGGTGGAAGTGGGGACTACAGATGCTGGAGATCAGAGTCGAAGAGTGTGGTGCTGGAAAAGCACAGTCAGGCAGCATACTAAGAGCAGATAAATCGATATTTTGGGCATAAGCCTTTCATCAGGAATGAAGCTTATGGGCCAAGGGGGCTGAGGGATAAATGAGAAGAGGGTGCAGCAGTGGGGAGGTAGCTGGGATTGCGATAGGTAGATGAAGGTGGGGTTGAAAGTGATAGGTGATAAAGGGAGACAAAACGCCTCATCTACTGCATCTATTAAACCCATGTGGTCTTCTCTACATTGGCGAGGCAGGAGGTCAACTTGTAGATCATTTCAGAGAACATCTCTGGGACAGCCACATTGAACAACTCCATCGCCTTGTAGCTGAGCACTTTAACTCCCCTTCCCAATCTGCCAAGGACATGAGGATCCTAGACCTGCTCCATCGCCAAATCCGAGCCACCAGAAGCCTGGAGGAAGAAAGCCTCCTCTTCTGCCTTGGGACCATCCAACCACGGGGGATCATAGTGGAAATCCCCATTTCCCCTAATCCCAGTTTATCCCACTCCAACCTTCCAAGTCAGCACCGACCTTTTGATCGGTGCTATGTGTTCACCTTCCTTCCTATCAATCTGCGCCCCCTCCTCTCCGACTATCACTTTCAACCCCACCTTCATCTACCTACTAGATGAAAGGAGGCAGCTTAGAAAAATGCCAGGTGTTGCAGTAAGCCAGTGGATTCAGAGAAATGTAGGACCCAGCAAAGGATGACCAAGAAACTGAGAAGAAAAACAAAAAGAGAAAAAGCGTGCAAGCGAAAGAAAAACATAAAGACTGCTAAAAAGCATCTATCAATGTATGAAAAAAATAAAAAAAAGATCAAATGTGGTGCAGTTGGTGTGTGTTCAGGATAAGTTATTGCAGAGAACAGAGAAATTGCAGGGAAAAGAAACAGTTTCTTTGGTGTCTACCTTCATGGAAGAATGTCCAGAAATTCTTCCAGAAATACCAAGTGACCATGGGGCTTGTGTAAGTAAAATCTGAGATCATTCTTATCAGTGTTGGGATCTTCTTTGAAAAGAAAGCTGGATTGAGTATTTATAAATCTGACAGACCAGATGTACTTCATACATGTATTTCAGAGGAAGCAGCAATACACATGTTGATTGCATTGCGGACTGAATATTTTAATTAGAATCTGACCATAGGGGAGGTACCAGAGAACTGGAGCACTGCTAATACGATTCCACTTCACAGGAAGGGTGGGAGAAATAGACCAGGGAACTATAGAAGAGCGAGTATTAGATCACTGTTAAGGAAACTACTGGAGAAAATAGGGAAGGAGAAAATCGAACTCCAATCAGAGTCGCAAGGTTTGATCAGGGATAATCATCATGACTTTATCAGAAGGAAATCACATCTAATGGGTTTGATTGAATTAGTTTGAGGAGGTCGATTGTTTAGTTTTGTAGGAAGGTCTTTGACAAATTTCCACCTGGGACACTGACAAATAAAGTAAAATCTCACAATATGAAGGAAAACTTGACAAGTTGCAACGAAAACTATCTTAGTAGCAGGAGACAGAGGGCGGTGGGAGAAGGCTGTTTGTGTGACTGGAGACCAGTGTCCCCTGGTGTACTACAGGGATCAGAGGTGTATCCCTTATTGTTTGTGTTATTCATATATATATATATATATATATATGTGGAGGGGGCTAGGTGGACAGTGGGGAAGGTGTGATAAGTAAGTGCATGTTTGACATAACGATTGGCTGAGTGGTTAGCAGTGAGGAGGAATGCCTTAGGTTACCAGAAGATGCAGATAGAATGGTCAGATGGTCAGACCAATGGCAGATTGAATGTAACCCTGATAAATATGAGGTGATGCTCGTTGGGAGAAGGAACCAGGCAGGGGAGGACTCAATGAATGGCAGCACACTGGGAACCTCAGAGTGTGGTTCTCCACACATCATTGAATGTGACTGGACAGGGTAATGGAATAGTTAAGAATTGGACCTTGGGTGTTGTGTTTCCTAATCAGGGTGTAGATTATAAGAGTAATACAGGGCTTTGGTTCGGCCAAAATGTAGTACTGTATGTAGCTCAGGGAGCCACATTCCAGGAAGGATGTGATTGTACTGGAGAGGGTGCAGAAGTGATTCACCAGGATGTTCCCTGGGATGGAGCATATCAGCTATGGAGAGAGGCTGGATAAGCTCGGGTTGTTTACTTTGGAGCAGAGAAAGCTGAGGAGTCAGTGATTCAGAAGGATAAGATTATAAGCGACACGGACAGGGGGGATAGACAGCAACTGTTCCTTTTAGTCAGAGGGTCAAGAACAAAGGAGCACACTTTTAAAGTGAAACGTTTGAGTTTCAGAGATGATTTAGCTCGAGGATGTTGTGTTCTGGGATTACTTCTTGGGAGGGAAATAATCTCAGATAACCTCGCAATCATTAAAACGTACCTGGACGAGCACTTGGAAGTTTCATAACATTCCAGGCTATGGGCCTGCTGTAGGGAAATGGGACTAATATAGATGGTGCTGTACTTCTGTTGGCACAGAGTCTATGCTCCTGAGAGTGTATGTTGTGGAAGGTCAATTATTGAGCAGTTTAAGGTGGGAATTGATGAGTTTCTGAAGAGTATATTCACAAGGATTATAAGAGTGAACTGAAATAACTTGATAAATCATGTCAATGTGAAAAATATCAGCAACATGTACAGTTTCCTTACAGTTTTAAACCAGGGAATGGAGAATGGGGAACAGAGAAATGGCAGAGCTATGAAGCCACTACTTCAGTTCTGTCTTCACAGAACTTCCTAACAATACAAGGAAAACCAAGTCTGGTGTGGGAAAATGATAGAGTACATGGAACATAGAACATAGTCAGGAAATTGTTTAGGATAAATTATTGGGGTTTAAAGTAATGGTCATAGACAACACTAACATAGATTTATGAAATGGGAGTTATGTTTGAGATACAGAATGGGAGACAAATGAAAGAGAAGCAATATATGTTAAACATTTTGATTTTTAGAAAAATTTTGGTACAGCTCCAAGCCCAGTTTACAAAATCAAATCTGAGTGGATTGGGGCTAATATATGGACATGTTTCTAGAATGGGACATCTGGCAGGAAACAATGAATAGAAATAAACAGACTCGTCAAGCAACAGCCTGACATTGTCTGTATGGTATGATTCTGTAAGGTGTAAGTCCTTCCACATCTAGTCAAGAAACGTTGGGGTCAATTACACAATTCACTGGAGGAAGAGATTCCACAAATAACCCCTTCCTCCATGATGGAAGAGCCCAGCACTTTAGTGTATAAGCTAAGGCTGATTCATTCGTAACAATCCTCAGTCAGAAATACTAAGTGGATGATCCATTTCAGACTATGTCCCATACTCCCCATCACCTTCCCCAGAAATCTCCTGTCTCATCAGCAGGACGGATACAGCAGAAGTGGCGGCACATTGGGATACAGTTGGAATGGAATTGCTCGTGGAGTCCTCAACAATGACTCCGTATCCCATGAAGTCTCATGGCATTAGTTTACACATGGGAAAGGAAATCTCCTCCTGCTTACCATGTACCAGCCACTTTCAACTGATGAGTCAGTACTCCTCCATGCTGAACAATACTTGGAGGAAGCACTCAGGGTCGCACGGACGCAGGATGTACTCTGGGTGGGGGATTTCAATGTCCACCTCCAAGAGTATCTCAGCTACAGCATTACTGATCGAGCTGGCCTGGTACTAAAGGATATAACTGCTAGACTGACAAGTGGTGAAGGAACCATCAAGAGGAAAATACATACTGACCACAGCCTTGCTAATCTGCCAGTTGCAGAAGTATCTGTCCATGACAGTATCGTTAAGAGTGACCACCGCATAGTCATTGTGGAGACAAAGTCACACCTGCACATTGAGAATAACCTCCGTCATTTTGTGTGGTACTATCACGGTGCTAAATAGGACAGACTTCAAACAGATCTAGCAGCTCAAGTCTGGGTGTCCATAAGGTATTGTGGGTCAACAATAGCAGTAGAATTGTGCAGCCACACAATCTCATGGCCTGGTGTATCCCCCTAACAACAATTACCATCAAGCCAAAGGATCAACCTTGGTTCAATGGATGCGCAGGATGGCAGGAGCAGCACTGGGCATACCTGGAAATGATGTGTCAGCCTGGTGAAGCCACCACACAGGACAACTTGTGCGCCAAATAGTATTAGCAGTGAGTGATAAACAGAGCTAAGTGATCCCACAAGCAAAGGATCAGATCTAAGTTCTGCAGTCCTTCCACACCTTGTCGAGAAACGTTGGGGACAATTAAACAATTCACTGGAGGAAGAGACTCCACAAATACCGCCTTCCTCCATGATGGAAGAGCCCAGCACTTCAGTGTATAAGATAAGGCTGATGCATTCGCAACAACCTTCAGTCAGAAGTGCTGAGTGGATGATCCATTTCAACCCCCTCCAGTGGTCCTCAGCAATTCAGTTACCAGTCATCAATCAATTTGATTCAGTCCACGCGATATCCAGAAATGGGTGGAGATACTGGATACTCCAAAGGGTACATACCCTGACAACATTCTGGCAATAGTACTGAAAACTTGTGCTCCATAACTTGCCACTCTCCTAGCCAAACTGTTTCAATACAGTTACAACAATGGCTTTCCCCGATTACATGAAAATTACCCCAAGTATCTCCTGTATATAAAAAGCAGAACAAATCTATTCGGGCCAATTACCACCCCATCAGTCTACTCTTGATCATCAGTAAAGTGGTGGAAGTTGTCAGTGCTTTTAAGCAGCACTTGCTAAGCAATACCCTGTCAATGACGTCCAGTTTGGGCTCCCCCCCCCACGGTCACTCAGCTCCTGACCTCATTACCTTAGTTCAAACATGGACAAAAGAGCTGAATTACAGAGGTGGGGTGAGTGTGACAGCCCTTTAAATCAAGGCAGTCTTCGACCAAATGTGGTATCAAGGGGCTTTAGCAACACTAGAATCAATGGGTATTAGAGGCAAACTCCCCGCTGGTTAGAATCATACCTGACACGTAGGAAGATGGTCATGGTTGAAAAAGGTCAGTCAACTCAGCTCCATGTCTGTAGGAGTCCCTCGAGCAGTGACCGAAAACATCTTCAGGGCTGCTTCATCAATGACCTTCCCTCCATGTTAAGGTCAGAAGTGGGGATGTTCGCCAATGATTGTACAATGTTCTGCAACATTTGTGGCTCCTCAGATACTGAAGCAGTCCATGTTCAAACACGACCAGATATGGACAGTATCCAGGCTGGCAAGTGGCAAGTAATGTTCAGGCCTCACAAATGCCAGACCATGACCATCACCAATAAAATACAATCTAACCTGCCCCTTGGCATTCAATGGTGTTACTATCAGTGAATCCCCCAGTATCAAAGTCCTGATGGGTAATCATTGCTCAGAAACTCACTGGACTCGCCACATAAACACAGTAACTACAAGAGCAGGTCAGAAGCTAGGAATACTGCGGCGAGTAACTCACATCCTGACTTCCAAAAGTCTGTCCATCATCTAAGTCAGAAGTGCGATAGAAGACTCCCAATTTGCCTGGATGAGTGCAGCCCCAACAACACTCAAGAATCTTTATACTATCAGGACAAAGCAACCAGTTTGACTGTCCCTTCACCCACAATGCTCCACCATCAACCCTCAGCAGCAGCAGCAGTGCTTCACTATCTACATGCTGCAATGAAATGATTCACCAAAGATCCTCAGAGACCATCTTTCCAACTCACGACCACGTCTATTTAGAAATATTCTAAATATTTTGATGGATCATTTTATTGATGGTGGAGTTGTGAGTATACTATCACTGTAAAAAGGTGATTTTCCCTTGGGTTTTTTTTTGGGATTGTGAGTGGGTGAGGAGGATGTAAAAACGCACCAAGAAGACTAAGACAAGTGGAGTGAAAGGGTAAATACGTGACAGATGGAGAACAATATGGATAGAGGTGACAGTGTGCCCTTTGGTGGAAACGATAAATTGGCAGCCTACCATTTGAAAAGGATTGGTTGAAACATGTTGATCTACAAAGGGACTTATGTTCCGTTTTATTGTTTTCTTCTGCATAAACCTCTGAGGCCCCTGCAGCGCAGTGAGTTCTGTAACCAGATGTCAATACTCGGAATGGCATTGGCACGCTGACCAGTGTATATACAACCAGCAAGTGGGAGCTATAACACGGAAAACGATCTGCATCTCCTTGTACACCAATCGCTGAAAGCAATATTGCAGAAACAGAAAGCAGTGAGGAAGATAAATGGTGTGTTGACCTTCATTTCAGGAGGATTTGAGTCGAGGAGTAAGAGTGTCTTACTGAAGCTGTACAGGGCCTTCGTGAGACCCCATCTCGAACATTGTGCAGCATTATGTGCAGTTTTGGTCTCCTCACCTAATAAAGGACAAACCTGACATTGAGGGAGAGCAGTGAAGGATGACCAGACTGGTCTCTGGGATGACAGGCTTGTTATGGGAACAGAGTTTGGGGCGACTGGGCCAGTATTCAATGGTGTTTAGGAAAATGAGTGGAGATCGCAGTGAAATATACAAAACTCTGACAGGGTGAGACAGATTGGAAGCAGACATGATTATTCCCCTGTCTGAGATGTCTAAATCAAGGGACCACAGTATTAGGTACAGGCAGGTCACACTGTATTGAGCTGAGAATAACTGGCTGCATTCAGACATTGGTGACCCTGGGGAATTCTCTCGCACCTGGAAACCAAGACACTGAATATAAGTAAGGATTTAGAGACAGTAAAGGGATGGTGGGAGAGCAGGAGTACGGAATGGAAATGAAGGACGGACCATCATTACATTGAATTGGGTAGCAAACTCGGTGGACCAAACGTACTACTGCATTTCCTATTTTATAACTTCCCAAGGTTACTCACATTAACGGATATGTACATCATGTGGGGTAATTGCATTGAGGAGATTTTTTCCATAAATAGAATGGGGGAGGCTCAATGTGTTGTATGACCTACTCCTTTCCCGCTGTTTCTGTGCAGTCTGTGGGAAAGCTCTGTAAATGTTGTCACAAGCTCTCAGATGTTAGGAAGGACTGTCGTGTGTTCCCATTCCCTTTTCCGACACTGATGCTGAGGCCGGATGTTCTGTCCGGTTTCATCCTTTCAGACCTCGGTGCAGTTTGATACAAGTGAGTGCCTTGCTTGGCAGTTTCAGAGACCATTGAAATGTTTATCACATGTCAGGGTCTTTGGAGTCTGTTTTAGCCCAGCCCAGGAAATCACAGGAGATTCACTTCCTAAAAGTACATTGGAGAAGGAAATTCTGTTTACAATCGATATTGGCTTCAAGGTCACTGTTACTGACCCCAGGTTTTAGATCTCGATATTTTATTAATTGTTTTTAACTTCCAACCGCTGCCAGAGCATTATCCTGGTCTGGATTAGTAATCCAGTGATATTTCCACAACAGCACCATCTCCACATGGGGACCTGTCGAAAACCACACTGAGCAGGGTATTTCTATGCTGCTTGACAGTTCTGTCAAAAAGAACTCCCAACAATTTGACGGTCGTGATGGGAATGAGGGAGTGATAATTGGTCAGATTGTAATTATTCCCCTCTTAGGGGACTGGACACAGCTGAGTAATTTTCCACATTGCCAGGGAGATGTCAGAGTTGGAGCTGGAATGAAACAGCTTCCCCAGGGACACGGCTTGTTGTGTAGCACAAGTCTTCAGTCCTATTGCAGGAATGGGGTCAGGACCCATTGCCTTTGTCGTATCTACTGTGTTCAGCTGTTTCTTCATCTCACATGCAGCAAATCGAAATATTTGAAGACTGGCGTCTGTGATTTTGTGGGCATCATGATGACGGTGAAGTGTATCATCGACTCAACACTTCTGGCAGAGGATGGTGCAGATAGAACATCCTTCTCTTTTACACTGATGTGCAGGTCTGTTCCATTATTTAGGATGGGGATGTTTGTGGAGCCCTCTCCTCCAGTCATTTGTTTAATCGTCCATCACCATTTATAACTGAATGTGGCAGGACTGCAGGGATTCGTTCAGATCTGTTGGTCAAGTCCGGTAGCTTTAATGAGTTAGCATCAGGTTAAGGTTCATGTGATTCTGACTCTGACATGTTCACCCACACTCGTCACTGAGCCATAGATGGTGTTTATTGTAATGACAGACTGAGGTGTTATCCTGGCAAAAAGTTACAGGTTGTGGCTGAATGCAGGTCTGCTTCTCCTGCTGCTGTGGTCTCCAGCACTACATGAATACAGTTTCCAGCTGCAATATCTGCAATGCAATTCTGCTGTCTGTTCCCCAATTCTCACTGAGACCCATTCACCCATCAGTCCTGTACTCAGTGACCTCACCTGGTTTCTGATGTGGTAATACTTCAATTTCAAACTCTCATTCTGCTGAGGGTCTGTCTCCCCGGGTCTTGCCTCCAATCTGACACATTCTGCAAAAGCATTTAACTGATGTTAATTCAAATGTTTAATTCACCTGAATCTTTTTCCTTGAGAAATGCCATCTTCTGTGTTTAAAGTGAATGTGTTTCCTCTGTTTCTCTCCCTGACAATGATTAAGAGCTCTGTAGTGTCAGTGATACCAGAGTTATGTAGTTTCAGAGCCAGTTAATTCTCTGGATTCCCAATCATCTTCACCACATTGTATGTTTCCTCTTTTGGTTTGATGCCTTGTCACTCTTGGCTGCCTTGTCCTCCCATGAGTATGTTTCATCAGCTTGGGGTTGCATTTCTGGTATTATCTTCCGAATTATCCCCAGAAACTCCTGCTATTGCTGCTCCATGGTCTTTCCTGCTCAGCTCCCCTTCCAATTAACTTTGGCCAGCTCCTCCCACATGTCTTTGTAGTTACATTGCTTCATTATAACCACATTACATCTTGAAGAAAGCATTACGTATAAAATGAAAGAATGAGTTTGAGAGATGGGCCACGAAGATTGGTGGATTTCTTAACTAGATACAAAGGGAGAACGAGAGAGAGGATATAGATATGGAGATGTGGAAAATGAGAAAACTATATTATCGAAAGAAGTAGATGTACTTTCTCAATCTTTTGGCAATTCCTGTGTGCTGTGGTCCTTTGTACAGTGCACGTACAGCAGAGCAATATGTTCAAACGCTGGGTCAGATGCCATAACTTTCCTCTCCAATAATATGACAGACACTAGTTTTGGAAAGAACCCAACAGACCAATATATTTAATTCCTGGTAGAAAGGGGATTAACTGAAATAGGTTGGAAACCAGAAACAAGAATTTCTAACACACATTCTGATAAAAATGAGAGACTAGAGTTGGGAATCCCAGAAAAGGGGGACATTGAGAGAAAGGGAAGGTATCACTTCAGATGAGGATCAAATAATGTTTTAATGCTTAAAAAATTTTATTCATCATGTGCATCATTTTTTGTTAACTGTGTCTCAGTTGTTCATTCAGAATGCGTTATACACATATGAAGAGTGTTACTTATCTGAACACACACTGATTAAACAGTGTATATAAAATCGTTTTTTTCTCCATTTCAGACTGTCCTGTTGTCGTGCAAGCAGGATACATGAACACCAACTGGCTACCAAAAGACACGACCCACTATCATTAGTTTCCATTCATTCAGAAAAAGAAGGACACCACGTTGACTGTGACAACACACACTTCCTAGGACAAAGCCACGCACGAAAGTTCTTAGAAACATGACATTCTAGCGAGAAGTACATCAACAAACGCATCAATTTAGATCCTATCTACCTTGCCTTGAACAAAAAACTGGAAATGACATCATGCACCTTAAGAAACCAAGACCAGAAATACAAAGACGAGACTTACCACCAGTGCGTCACCAGAGACTCTCACTAATGATATCACCTAGTCATGGTGACAAAACATCTGAAAAACAAACCATCAAGCTCAGCGAGTTAAAATACATACTTATTAATTGTTTCTTTTTCTCTTAATAGTGGAATTTGCGACTACTTTGTCACTCGTGTTTTAACAGATTACCAGGTGAGGTGAGCTTTTCTGGGTGTGTGGTTTTTAATTAACGAGGAGTTCAACAGCGACATCATAACAGTTTGAGGGCTTGTCGTATAGGATTTAGACAGATTGAAACAGCTTTGGCGTACAAAAGGTCCCAGCAGATTCATCACTTGGCAGTTAGTGACGTAGATCTTCAAATAAAACAGGTGAGAAATTCATTTAATTTTGTTTCTTGTGGTTGGTTAAATTAAAAGAAATGGCTTTTAATATGACTAAAGACGTTCTGAGGTTTGAAGGTGGTTCCCAAATTTGCCAAGAAAGTGTAGAAAGACAAAGGAAGGGCATACTCCTAGAATTAACATGTAGATTAGAATTAGGTTTCACCAGGTACAAAAGGAAAGCTGTCATCATAATGAAGTTGGTCAAGCACTTTGGTCTATCAGAGAAGCGGGAAACTGCAGTCGAGTTCGAGAAACTTAAATTGCAAATATGACAACTGGAGTTAGAAGGTAAAGTTACTGAAACAGAAAGAGAGAGAGATAGAGAAAG